>NW_027043291.1:0-221140 GCF_036013475.1 Columba livia
TAAGGAATGAAGAAGAACAAGAAAGAAAGTTAGAAAGAAGTAGAAAAGAAGTAAGAAAGAAGTAAGAAAGAAGTAAGAAGAGAAAGAAAGAAGAAGTAAGAAGAAGAAGAAAGAAAGAAAGTAAGAAGAAAGAAGTAAGAAAGAAGAAGAAAGAAGTAAGAAAGAAGTTAAGAAGAAGTAAGAAAGAAGTAAGAAAGAAGTAAGAAAGAAGTAAGAAAGAAGAAAGAAGAAAGAAAGTAAGAAAGAAGAAAGAAAGAAAGAAGAAAGAAGAAAGAAGAAGAAGAGAAGAAAGAAGTAAGAAAGAAGTAAGAAGAAGTAGACAGAAGTAAGAAAGAAGTAAGAAAGAAAGTAAGAAAGAAGAAGAAAGAAAGAAGTAAGAAAGAAGAAGTAAGACAGTAAGAAGTAAGAAAGAAGAAAGAAGAAGAAGAAGAAAGAAGAAGAAAGAAAGTAAGAAAGAAGTAAGAAAGAAGTAAGAAAGAAGTAAGAAAGAAGTAAGAAAGAAGTAAGAAAGAAGTAAGAAGAAGTAAGAAAGAAGTAAGAAAGAAGAAAGAGAAGAAGATAAGAAAAGAAGTAAGAAAGAAGAAAGAAAGAAGTAAGAAAGAAGTAAGAAAGAAGTAAGAAAGAAGTAAGAAGAAGAAGAAAGAGAAAGAAAGAAGTAAGAAAGAAGTAAGAAAGAAGTAAGAAAGAAGTAAGAAGAAGAAGTAAGAAAGAAGAAAGAAAGAAGTAAGAAGAAGTAAGAAGAAGAAGAAGTAAGAAGAAGTAAGAAAGAAGTAAGAAAGAAGTAAGAAAGAAGAAAGAAAGAAGTAAGAAAGAAGTAGAAAGAAGTAAGAAAGAAGTAAGAACGAAAGAAGAAGAAAGAAAGAAGTAAGAAAGAAGTAAGAAAGAAGTAAGAAAGAAGTAAGAAGAAGTAAGAAAGAAGTAAGAAAGAAGTAAGAAAGAAGTAAGAAGAAGTAAGAAGAAAGAAGAAAGAAGTAAGAAAGAAGTAAGAAAGAAGAAGAAAGAAGAAGAAGAAAGAAAGAAAGAAGTAAGAAGAAGTAAGAAAGAAGTAAGAAAGAAGTAAGAAAGAAGTAAGAAAGAAGTAAGAAAGAAGTAAGAAAGAAGTAAGAAAGAAGTAAGAAAGAAGTAAGAAGAAGTAAGAAGAAGAAGAAAGAAGTAAGAAAGAAGTAAGAAAGAAGAGAAAGAAGAAGAAAGAAGAAGAAAGAAGTAAAGAAGTAAGAAAGAAGTAAGAAAGAAGAAGAAAGAAGTAAGAAGAAGTAAGAAAGATAGAAAGAAGAAAGAAAGAAGTAAGAAAGAAGTAAGAAAGAAGTAAGAAAGAAGAAGAAGAAGAAGAAGAAAGAAGAAGAAGTAAGAAAGAAGAAAGAAAGAAAGTAAGAAAGAAGAGAAGAAGAAGAAAGAAGAAAGAAGAAAGAAGTAAGAAAGAAGTAAGAAAGAAGTAAGAAAGAAGTAAGAAAGAAGTAAGAAAGAAGTAAGAAGAAGAAGAAAGAAGTAAAAGAAGTAGAAAGAAGTAGAAAGAAGTAAGAAAGAAGTAAGAAAGAAAGAAGAAAAGAAAGAAAGAAGTAAGAAAGAAGAAAGAAAGAAGTAAGAAAGAAAGAAGAAAGAAGTAAGAAAGAAGTAAGAAAGAAAGTAAGAAAGAAGAAAGAAAGAAGTAAGAAAGAGTAAGAAGAAAGAAGTAAGAAAGAAGTAAGAAAGAAGAAAGAAAGAAGTAAGAAAGAAAAGAAAGAAGAAGAAGAAAGAAGTAAGAAAGAAGTAAGAAAGAAGTAAGAAAGAAGTAAGAAAGAAAAAGACAGAAGAAGAAGAAGAAAGAATGAAGAAAGAAGTAAGAAAGAAGTAAGAAAGAAGAAAGAAGAAGAAGTAAGAAAGAAGAAAGAAAGAACGAAGTAAGAAGGAATGAAGAAAGAAGTAAGAAAGAAGTAAGAAAGAAGTAAGAAAGAAGTAAGAAGAAGTAGAAAGAAGTAAGAAAGAAGTAAGAAAGAAGTAAGAAAGAAAGAAGAAAAAGAAGAAAGAAGTAAGAAAGAAGAAAGAAAGAAGTAAGAAAGAAGTAAGAAAGAAGTAAGAAAGAAGTAAGAAAGAAGTAAGAAAGAAGTAAGAAAGAAGTAAGAAAGAAGTAAGAAGAATAGAAGAAGAAAGAAGTAAGAAAGAAAAGAAGAAAGAAAGAAGTAAGAAAGAAGAAGAAAGAAAGAAGTAAGAAGGAATGAAGAAAGAAGTAAGAAAGAAGTAAGAAAGAAGTAAGAAAGAAGTAAGAAAGAAGTAAAGAAAAGAAGTTAGAAAGAAGTAGAAAAAAGTAAGAAAGAAGTAAGAAAGAAAGAAGAAAAAAGAAAGAAAGAAGTAAGAAAGAAGAAAGAAAGAAGTAAGAAAGAAGTAAGAAAGAAGTAAGAAATAAGTAAGAAAGAAGAAGAAAGAAGTAAGAAAGAAGTAAGAAAGAAGTAAGAAAGAATAAGAAAGAAGAAAAAAGAAGTTAGAAAGAAGTAAGAAAGAAGTAAGAAAGAAGTAAGAAAGAAGTAAGAAAGAAGAAAGAAAGAAGTAAGAAAGAAGAAAGAAAGAAAGAAGAAAGAAGTAAAAAAGAAGTAAGAAAGAAGTAAGAAAGAAGTAAGAAAGAAGAAAGACAGAAGTAAGAAGGAATGAAGAAAGAAGTAAGAAAGAAGTAAGAAGGAAGTAAGAAAGAAGTAAGAAGAGAAGTAAGAAAGAAGTAAGAAAGAAGAAAGAAAGAAGTTAGAAAGAAGTAAGAAAGAAGTAAGAAAGAAGTAAGAACGAAAGAAGAAAAAAGAAAGAAAGAAGTAAGAAAGAAGTAAGAAAGAAGTAAGAAAGAAGTAAGAAAGAAGTAAGAAAGAAGTAAGAAAGAAGTAAGAAGGAATGAAGAAAGAAGTAAGAAAGAAGTAAGAAAGAAGAAAGAAAGAATTAAGAAAGAAGAAAGAAAGAACGAAGTAAGAAGGAATGAAGAAAGAAGTAAGAAAGAAGTAAGAAAGAAGTAAGAAAGAAGTAAGAAATAAGTTAGAAAGAAGTAAGAAAGAAGTAAGAAAGAAGTAAGAAAGAAAGAAGAAAAAGGAAAGAAAGAAGTAAGAAAGAAGTAAGAAAGAAGAAAGAAAGAAGTAAGAAAGAAGTAAGAAAGAAGTAAGAAAGAAGTAAGAAACAAGTAAGAAAAAAGTAAGAAAGAAGTAAGAAGGAAGTAAGAAAGAAGGAAGAAAGAAGTAAGAAAGAAGTAAGAAAGAAGTAAGAAGGAATGAAGAAAGAAGTAATAAAGAAGTAAGAAAGAAGAAAGAAAGAAGTAAGAAAGAAGAAAGAAAGAAGAAAGAAAGAAAGAAGTAAGAAGGAATGAAGAAAGAAGTAAGAAAGAAGTAAGAAAGAAGTAAGAAAGAAGTAAGAAAGAAGAAAGAAAGAAGTAAAGAAAGAAGTTAGAAAGAAGTAAGAATAAAGTAAGAAAGAAGTAAGAAAGAAAGAAGAAAAAGAAAGAAAGAAGTAAGAAAGAAGAAAGAAAGAAGTAAGAAAGAAAGAAGAAAGAAGTAAGAAAGAAGTAAGAAAGAAATAAGAAAGAAGAAAAAAGAAGTTAGAAAGTAGTAAGAAAGAAGTAAGAAAGAAGTAAGAAAGAAGAAAGACAGAAGTAAGAAGGAATGAAGAAAGAAGTAAGAAAGAAGTAAGAAAGAAGAAAGAAAGAAGTAAGAAAGAAGAAGGAAAGAACGAAGTAAGAAGGAATGAAGAAAGAAGTAAGAAAGAAGTAAGAAAGAAGTAAGAAAGAAGTAAGAAAGAAGTTAGAAAGAAGTAAGAAAGAAGTAAGAAAGAAGTAAGAAAGAAAGAAGAAAAAAGAAAGAAAGAAGTAAGAAAGAAGTAAGAAAGAATAAAGAAAGAAGTAAGAAAGAAGTAAGAAAGAAGTAAGAAAGAAGTAAGAAAGAAGTAAGAAAGAAGTAAGAAAAAAGTAAGAAAGAAGTAAGAAGGAAGTAAGAAAGAAGGAAGAAAGAAGTAAGAAAGAAGTAAGAAAGAAGTAAGAAGGAATGAAGAAAGAAGTAAGAAAGAAGTAAGAAAGAAGAAAGAAAGAAGTAAGAAAGAAGAAAGAAAGAAGTAAGAAAGAAGTAAGAAAGAAGAAAGAAAGAAGTAAGAAAGAAGAAAGAAAGAAAGAAGAAAGAAGTAAAAAAGAAGTAAGAAAGAAGTAAGAAAGAAGTAAGAAAGAAGAAAGACAGAAGTAAGAAGGAATGAAGAAAGAAGTAAGAAAGAAGTAAGAAGGAAGAAAGAAAGAAGTAAGAGAGAAGTAAGAAAGAAGTAAGAAAGAAGGAAGAAAGAAGTTAGAAAGAAGTAAGAAAGAAGTAAGAAAGAAGTAAGAAAGAAGAAAGAAAGAAAGAAGTAAGAAGGAATGAAGAAAGAAGTAAGAAAGAAGTAAGAAAGAAGTAAGAAAGAAGTAAGAAAGAAGTAAAGAAAGAAGTTAGAAAGAAGTAAGAAAAAAGTAAGAAAGAAGTAAGAAAGAAAGAAGAAAAAAGAAAGAAAGAAGTAAGAAAGAAGAAAGAAAGAAGTAAGAAAGAAGTAAGAAAGAAGTAAGAAAGAAGTAAGAAAGAAGGAAGAAAGAAGTAAGAAAGAAGTAAGAAAGAAGTAAGAAAGAAATAAGAAAGAAGAAAAAAGAAGTTAGAAAGAAGTAAGAAAGAAGTAAGAAAGAAGTAAGAAAGAAGTAAGAAAGAAGAAAGAAAGAAGTAAGAAAGAAGAAAGAAAGAAAGAAGAAAGAAGTAAAAAAGAAGTAAGAAAGAAGTAAGAAAGAAGTAAGAAAGAAGTAAGAAAGAAGAAAGACAGAAGTAAGAAGGAATGAAGAAAGAAGTAAGAAAGAAGTAAGAAGGAAGTAAGAAAGAAGTAAGAGAGAAGTAAGAAAGAAGTAAGAAAGAAGAAAGAAAGAAGTTAGAAAGAAGTAAGAAAGAAGTAAGAAAGAAGTAAGAACGAAAGAAGAAAAAAGAAAGAAAGAAGTAAGAAAGAAGTAAGAAAGAAGTAAGAAAGAAGTAAGAAAGAAGTAAGAAAGAAGTAAGAAAGAAGTAAGAAGGAATGAAGAAAGAAGTAAGAAAGAAGTAAGAAAGAAGAAAGAAAGAATTAAGAAAGAAGAAAGAAAGAACGAAGTAAGAAGGAATGAAGAAAGAAGTAAGAAAGAAGTAAGAAAGAAGTAAGAAAGAAGTAAGAAAGAAGTTAGAAAGAAGTAAGAAAGAAGTAAGAAAGAAGTAAGAAAGAAAGAAGAAAAAAGAAAGAAAGAAGTAAGAAAGAAGTAAGAAAGAAGAAAGAAAGAAGTAAGAAAGAAGTAAGAAAGAAGTAAGAAAGAAGTAAGAAACAAGTAAGAAAAAAGTAAGAAAGAAGTAAGAAGGAAGTAAGAAAGAAGGAAGAAAGAAGTAAGAAAGAAGTAAGAAAGAAGTAAGAAGGAATGAAGAAAGAAGTAAGAAAGAAGTAAGAAAGAAGAAAGAAAGAAGTAAGAAAGAAGAAAGAAAGAAGAAAGAAAGAAAGAAGTAAGAAGGAATGAAGAAAGAAGTAAGAAAGAAGTAAGAAAGAAGTAAGAAAGAAGTAAGAAAGAAGAAAGAAAGAAGTAAAGAAAGAAGTTAGAAAGAAGTAAGAAAAAAGTAAGAAAGAAGTAAGAAAGAAAGAAGAAAAAAGAAAGAAAGAAGTAAGAAAGAAGAAAGAAAGAAGTAAGAAAGAAAGAAGAAAGAAGTAAGAAAGAAGTAAGAAAGAAATAAGAAAGAAGAAAAAAGAAGTTAGAAAGTAGTAAGAAAGAAGTAAGAAAGAAGTAAGAAAGAAGAAAGAAAGAAGTAAGAAAGAAGAAAGAAAGAAAGAAGAAAGAAGTAAAAAAGAAGTAAGAAAGAAGTAAGAAAGAAGTAAGAAAGAAGAAAGACAGAAGTAAGAAGGAATGAAGAAAGAAGTAAGAAAGAAGTAAGAAAGAAGAAAGAAAGAAGTAAGAAAGAAGAAAGAAAGAACGAAGTAAGAAGGAATGAAGAAAGAAGTAAGAAAGAAGTAAGAAAGAAGTAAGAAAGAAGTAAGAAAGAAGTTAGAAAGAAGTAAGAAAGAAGTAAGAAAGAAGTAAGAAAGAAAGAAGAAAAAAGAAAGAAAGAAGTAAGAAAGAAGTAAGAAAGAAGAAAGAAAGAAGTAAGAAAGAAGTAAGAAAGAAGTAAGAAAGAAGTAAGAAAGAAGTAAGAAAAAAGTAAGAAAGAAGTAAGAAGGAAGTAAGAAAGAAGGAAGAAAGAAGTAAGAAAGAAGTAAGAAAGAAGTAAGAAGGAATGAAGAAAGAAGTAAGAAAGAAGTAAGAAAGAAGAAAGAAAGAAGTAAGAAAGAAGAAAGAAAGAAGTAAGAAAGAAGTAAGAAAGAAGAAAGAAAGAAGTAAGAAAGAAGAAAGAAAGAAAGAAGAAAGAAGTAAAAAAGAAGTAAGAAAGAAGTAAGAAAGAAGTAAGAAAGAAGAAAGACAGAAGTAAGAAGGAATGAAGAAAGAAGTAAGAAAGAAGTAAGAAGGAAGAAAGAAAGAAGTAAGAGAGAAGTAAGAAAGAAGTAAGAAAGAAGGAAGAAAGAAGTTAGAAAGAAGTAAGAAAGAAGTAAGAAAGAAGTAAGAAAGACAGAAGAAAAAAGAAAGAAAGAAGTAAGAAAGAAGAAAGAAAGAAGTAAGAAAGAAGTAAGAAAGAAGTAAGAAAGAAGTAAGAAAGAAGTAAGAAAGATGTAAGAAAGAAGTAAGAAAGAAGTAAGAAGGAATGAAGAAAGAGGTAAGAAAGAAGTAAGAAAGAAGAAAGAAAGAAGTAAGAAGGAAGAAAGAAAGAACGAAGTAAGAAGGAATGAAGAAAGAAGCAAGAAAGAAGTAAGAAAGTAGTTAGAAAGAAGTAAGAAAGAAGTGAGAAAGAAGAAAAAAGAAGTTAGAAAGAAGTAAGAAAGAAGTAAGAAAGAAGAAAGAAAGAAGTAAGAAAGAAGAAAGAAAGAAAGAAGTAAGAAGGAATGAAGGAAGAAGTAAGAAAGAAGTAAGAAAGAAGTAAGAAAGAAGTAAGAAAGAAGTAAGAAAGAAGTTAGAAAGAAGTAAGAAAAAGTAAGAAAGAAGTAAGAAAGTAAGAAGAGAGAAGAAAGAAAGAAGTAAGAACGAAGAAAGAAAGAAGTAAGAAAGAAGTAAGAAAGAAGTAAGAAAGAAGTAAGAAAGAAAGAAGAAAGAAGTAAGAAAGAAGGAAGAAAGAAGAAAGAAAAAAGAAAGAAGAAAAAAGAAGTTAGAAAGAAGTAAGAAAGAAGTAAGAAAGAAGTAAGAAAGAAGAAAGAAAGAAGTATGAAAGAAGAAAGAAAGAAAGAAGAAAGAAGTAAGAAAGAAGTAAGAAAGAAGTAAGAAAGAAGTAAGAAAGAAGTAAGAAAGAAGTAAGAAAGAAGTAAGAAAGAAGTAAGAAAGAAGTAAGAATAATGAAGAAACAAGTAAGAAAGAAGTAAGAAAGAAGTAAGAAAGAAGTAAGAAAGTAGTTAGAAAGAAGTAAGAAAGAAGTAAGAAAGAAGAAAAAAGAAGTTAGAAAGAAGAAAGAAAGAAGTAAGAAAGAAGTAAGAAAGAAGTAAGAAAGAAGAAAGAAAGAAGTAAGAAAGAAGTAAGAAAGAAGTAAGAAGGAATGAAGAAAGAAGTAAGAAAGAAGTAAGAAAGAAGTAAGAAAGAAGTAAGAAAGAAGTAAGAAAGAAGTAAGAAAGAAGAAAGAAAGAAGTAAGAAAGAAGTATGAAAGAAGAAAGAAGGAAGTAAGAAAGAAAGAAGAAAGAAGTAAGAAAGAAGTAAGAAAGAAGAACGAAAGAAGTAAGAAAGAAGAAAGGAAGAAGTAAGAAAGAAGTAAGAAAGAAGTAAGAAAGAAGTAAGAAAGAGAGAGGAAAGAAGAAAGAAAGAAGTAAGAAAGAAGTAAGAAAGAAGTAAGAAAGAAGTAAGAAGGAAGTAAGAAAGAGGTAAGAAAGAAGTAAGAAAGAAGAAAGAAAGAAAGAAGTGAGAAGGAATGAAGAAAGAAGTAAGAAAGAAGTAAGAAAGAAGTAAGAAAGAAGTAAGAAAGAAGTAAGAAAGAAGTAAGAAAGAAGTAAGAAAGAAGTAAGAAAGAAGTAAGAAAGAAGTAAGAAAGAAGTAAGAAAGAAGAAAGAAAGAAGAAAGAAAGAAAGAAGTAAGAAGGAATGAAGAAAGAAGTAAGAAAGAAGTAAGAAAGAAGTAAGAAAGAAGTAAGAAGGAATGAAGAAAGAAGTAAGAAAGAAGTAAGAAAGAAGAAAGAAAGAAGTAAGAAAGAAGTAAGAAAGAAGTAAGAAGGAATGAAGAAAGAAGTAAGAAAGAAGTAAGAAAGAAGAAAGAAAGAAGTAAGAAAGAAGAAAGAAAGAAAGAAGTAAGAAGGAATGAAGAAAGAAGTAAGAAAGAAGTAAGAAAGAAGTAAGAAAGAAGTAAGAAAGAAGTAAGAAAGAAGTAAAGAAAGAAGTTAGAAAGAAGTAAGAAAAAAGTAAGAAAGAAGTAAGAAAGAAAGAAGAAAAAAGAAAGAAAGAAGTAAGAAAGAAGAAAGAAAGAAGTAAGAAAGAAGTAAGAAAGAAGTAAGGAAGAAGTTAGAAAGAAGGAAGAAAGAAGTAAGAAAGAAGTAAGAAAGAAGTAAGAAAGAAATAAGAAAGAAGAAAAAAGAAGTTAGAAAGAAGTAAGAAAGAAGTAAGAAAGAAGTAAGAAAGAAGAAAGAAAGAAGTAAGAAAGAAGAAAGAAAGAAAGAAGAAAGAATTAAAAAAGAAGTAAGAAAGAAGTAAGAAAGAAGTAAGAAAGAAGTAAGAAAGAAGTAAGAAAGAAGAAAGACAGAAGTAAGAATGAATGAAGAAAGAAGTAAGAAAGAAGTAAGAAGGAAGTAAGAAATAAGTAAGAGAGAAGTAAGAAAGAAGTAAGAAAGAAGAAAGAAAGAAGTTAGAAAGAAGTAAGAAAGAAGTAAGAAAGAAGTAAGAAAGAAAGAAGAAAAAAGAAAGAAAGAAGTAAGAAAGTAGAAAGAAAGAAGTAAGAAAGAAGTAAGAAAGAAGTAAGAAAGAAGTAAGAAATAAGTAAGAAAGAAGTAAGAAAGAAGTAAGAAAGAAGTAAGAAAGAAGGAATGAAGAAAGAAGTAAGAAAGAAGTAAGAAAGAAGAAAGAAAGAAGTAAGAAAGAAGAAAGAAAGAACGAAGTAAGAAGGAATGAAGAAAGAAGTAAGAAAGAAGTAAGAAAGAAGTAAGAAAGAAGTAAGAAAGAAGTTAGAAAGAATTAAGAAAGAAGTAAGAAAGAAGTAAGAAAGAAAGAAGATAAAAGAAAGAAAGAAGTAAGAAAGAAGTAAGAAAGAAGAAAGAAAGAAGTAAGAAAGAAGTAAGAAAGAAGTAAGAAAGAAGTAAGAAAGAAGTAAGACAAAAGTAAGAAAGAAGTAAGAAAGAAGTAAGAAGAAAGTAAGAAAGAAGGAAGAAAGAAGTAAGAAAGAAGTAAGAAAGAAGTAAGAAGGAATGAAGAAAGAAGTAAGAAAGAAGTAAGAAAGAAGAAAGAAAGAAGTAAGAAAGAAGAAAGAAAGAAAGAAGTAAGAAGGAATGAAGAAAGAAGTAAGAAAGAAGAAAGAAAGAAGTAAGAAAGAAGAAAGAAAGAAAGAAGTAAGAAGGAATGAAGAAAGAAGTAAGAAAGAAGTAAGAAAGAAGTAAGAAGGAAGTAAGAAAGAAGTAAGAGAGAAGTAAGAAAGAAGTAAGAAAGAAGAAAGAAATAAGTAAGAAAGAAGAAAGAAAGAAGTAAGAAAGATGTATGAAAGAAGTAAGAAAGAAGTAAGAAAGAAAGAAGAAAGAAGTAAGAAAGAAGTAAGAAAGAAGAACGAAAGAAGTAAGAAAGAAGAAAGAAAGAAGTAAGAAAGAAGTAAGAAAGAAAGAAGAAAGAAGTAAGAAAGAAGTAAGAAAGAAGTAAGAAAGAATTAAGGAAGAAGTACGAAAGAAGTAAGAAAGAAGTAAGAAAGAAAGAAGAAAGAAGTAAGAAAGAAAGAAGAAAGAAGTAAGAAAGAAGTAAGAAAAAAGTAGGAAAGAAGTAAGAAAGAAGTAAGAAAGAAGTAAGAAAGAAGTAAGAAAGAAAGAGGAAAGAAGTAAGAAAGAATTAAGAAAGAAGTATGAAAGAATTAAGAAAGAAGAAAGAAAGAAGTAAGAAAGAAGTAAGAAAGAAGTAAGAAAGAAGTTAGAAAGAAGTAAGAAAGAAGTAAGAAAGAAGTAAGAAAGAAGTAAGAAAGAAAGAAGAAAGAAGTTAGAAAGAAGTAAGAAAGAAGTAAGAAAGAAGAAAGTAGTAAGAAATAAGTAAGAAATAAGTAAGAAAGAAGTAAGAAAGAAGTAAAAAAGAAGTAAGAAAGAAGTAAGAAAGAAGTAAGAAAGAAGTAAGAAAGTAGTAAGAAAGTAGTAAGAAAGAAGAAAGAAAGAAGAAAGAAAGAAGAAAGAAAGAATTAAGAAAGAAGTAAGAAAGAAGTAAGAAAGTAGTTAGAAAGAAGTAAGAAAGAAGTAAGAAAGAAGAAAAAAGAAGTAAGAAAGAAGTAAGAAAGAAGAAAGAAAGAAGTAAGAAAAAAGAAAGAAAGAAGAAAGAAAGAAGAAAGAAAGAATTAAGAAAGAAGTAAGAAAGAAGTAAGAAAGTAGTTAGAAAGAAGTAAGAAAGAAGTAAGAAAGAAGAAAAAAGAAGTTAGAAAGAAGTAAGAAAGAAGTAAGAAAGAAGTAAGAAAGAAGAAAGAAAGAAAGAAGAAAGAAGTAAGAAAGAAGTAAGAAAGAAGTAAGAAAGAAGTAAGAAAGAAGTAAGAAAGAAGTAAGAAAGAAGTAAGAAAGAAGTAAGAAAGAAGAAAGAAAGAAGAAAGAAAGAAAGAAGTAAGAAGGAATGAAGAAAGAAGTAAGAAAGAAGTAAGAAAGAAGTAAGAAAGAAGTAA
This sequence comes from Columba livia, assembly GCF_036013475.1. Lineage (NCBI taxonomy): Eukaryota > Metazoa > Chordata > Aves > Columbiformes > Columbidae > Columba > Columba livia. The sequence goes on from NW_027043291.1 coordinate 10,839, forward strand.
GAAGGAATGAAGAAAGAAGTAAGAAAGAAGTAAGAAAGAAGAAAGAAAGAAGTAAGAAAGAAGTAAGAAAGAAGTAAGAAGGAATGAAGAAAGAAGTAAGAAAGAAGTAAGAAAGAAGAAAGAAAGAAGAAAGAAGAAAGAAAGAAAGAAGTAAGAAGGAATGAAGAAAGAAGTAAGAAAGAAGTAAGAAAGAAGTAAGAAAGAAGTAAGAAAGAAGTAAGAAAGAAGTAAAGAAAGAAGTTAGAAAGAAGTAAGAAAAAAGTAAGAAAGAAGTAAGAAAGAAAGAAGAAAAAAGAAAGAAAGAAGTAAGAAAGAAGAAAGAAAGAAGTAAGAAAGAAGTAAGAAAGAAGTAAGAAAGAAGTAAGAAAGAAGGAAGAAAGAAGTAAGAAAGAAGTAAGAAAGAAGTAAGAAAGAAATAAGAAAGAAGAAAAAAGAAGTTAGAAAGAAGTAAGAAAGAAGTAAGAAAGAAGTAAGAAAGAAGAAAGAAAGAAGTAAGAAAGAAGAAAGAAAGAAAGAAGAAAGAAGTAAAAAAGAAGTAAGAAAGAAGTAAGAAAGAAGTAAGAAAGAAGTAAGAAAGAAGTAAGAAAGAAGAAAGACAGAAGTAAGAATGAATGAAGAAAGAAGTAAGAAAGAAGTAAGAAGGAAGTAAGAAATAAGTAAGAGAGAAGTAAGAAAGAAGTAAGAAAGAAGAAAGAAAGAAGTTAGAAAGAAGTAAGAAAGAAGTAAGAAAGAAGTAAGAAAGAAAGAAGAAAAAAGAAAGAAAGAAGTAAGAAAGTAGAAAGAAAGAAGTAAGAAAGAAGTAAGAAAGAAGTAAGAAAGAAGTAAGAAAGAAGTAAGAAAGAAGTAAGAAAGAAGTAAGAAAGAAGTAAGAAGGAATGAAGAAAGAAGTAAGAAAGAAGTAAGAAAGAAGAAAGAAAGAAGTAAGAAAGAAGAAAGAAAGAACGAAGTAAGAAGGAATGAAGAAAGAAGTAAGAAAGAAGTAAGAAAGAAGTAAGAAAGAAGTAAGAAAGAAGTTAGAAAGAATTAAGAAAGAAGTAAGAAAGAAGTAAGAAAGAAAGAAGAAAAAAGAAAGAAAGAAGTAAGAAAGAAGTAAGAAAGAAGAAAGAAAGAAGTAAGAAAGAAGTAAGAAAGAAGTAAGAAAGAAGTAAGAAAGAAGTAAGACAAAAGTAAGAAAGAAGTAAGAAAGAAGTAAGAAGAAAGTAAGAAAGAAGGAAGAAAGAAGTAAGAAAGAAGTAAGAAAGAAGTAAGAAGGAATGAAGAAAGAAGTAAGAAAGAAGTAAGAAAGAAGAAAGAAAGAAGTAAGAAAGAAGAAAGAAAGAAAGAAGAAAGAAGGAATGAAGAAAGAAGTAAGAAAGAAGAAAGAAAGAAGAAAGAAAGAAGAAAGAAAGAAAGAAGTAAGAAGGAATGAAGAAAGAAGTAAGAAAGAAGTAAGAAAGAAGTAAGAAGGAAGTAAGAAAGAAGTAAGAGAGAAGTAAGAAAGAAGTAAGAAAGAAGAAAGAAATAAGTAAGAAAGAAGAAAGAAAGAAGTAAGAAAGATGTATGAAAAAAGTAAGAAAGAAGTAAGAAAGAAAGAAGAAAGAAGTAAGAAAGAAGTAAGAAAGAAGAACGAAAGAAGTAAGAAAGAAGAAAGAAAGAAGTAAGAAAGAAGTAAGAAAGAAAGAAGAAAGAAGTAAGAAAGAAGTAAGAAAGAAGTAAGAAAGAATTAAGGAAGAAGTACGAAAGAAGTAAGAAAGAAGTAAGAAAGAAAGAAGAAAGAAGTAAGAAAGAAGTAAGAAAAAAGTAGGAAAGAAGTAAGAAAGAAGTAAGAAAGAAGTAAGAAAGAAGTAAGAAAGAAAGAGGAAAGAAGTAAGAAAGAATTAAGAAAGAAGTATGAAAGAAGTAAGAAAGAAGAAAGAAAGAAGTAAGAAAGAAGTAAGAAAGAAGTAAGAAAGAAGTTAGAAAGAAGTAAGAAAGAAGTAAGAAAGAAGTAAGAAAGAAGTAAGAAAGAAAGAAGAAAGAAGTTAGAAAGAAGTAAGAAAGAAGTAAGAAAGAAGTAAGAAGGAATGAAGAAAGAAGTAAGAAAGAAGTAAGAAAGAAGAAAGAAAGAAGTAAGAAAGAAGAAAGAAAGAACGAAGTAAGAAGGAATGAAGAAAGAAGTAAGAAAGAAGTAAGAAAGAAGTAAGAAAGAAGTAAGAAAGAAGTAAGAAAGAAGTAAAGAAAGAAGTTAGAAAGAAGTAAGAAAAAAGTAAGAAAGAAGTAAGAAAGAAAGAAGAAAAAAGAAAGAAAGAAGTAAGAAAGAAGAAAGAAAGAAGTAAGAAAGAAGTAAGAAAGAAGTAAGAAAGAAGTAAGAAAGAAGGAAGAAAGAAGTAAGAAAGAAGTAAGAAAGAAGTAAGAAAGAAATAAGAAAGAAGAAAAAAGAAGTTAGAAAGAAGTAAGAAAGAAGTAAGAAAGAAGTAAGAAAGAAGAAAGAAAGAAGTAAGAAAGAAGAAAGAAAGAAAGAAGAAAGAAGTAAAAAAGAAGTAAGAAAGAAGTAAGAAAGAAGTAAGAAAGAAGTAAGAAAGAAGAAAGACAGAAGTAAGAATGAATGAAGAAAGAAGTAAGAAAGAAGTAAGAAGGAAGTAAGAAATAAGTAAGAGAGAAGTAAGAAAGAAGTAAGAAAGAAGAAAGAAAGAAGTTAGAAAGAAGTAAGAAAGAAGTAAGAAAGAAGTAAGAAAGAAAGAAGAAAAAAGAAAGAAAGAAGTAAGAAAGTAGAAAGAAAGAAGTAAGAAAGAAGTAAGAAAGAAGTAAGAAAGAAGTAAGAAAGAAGTAAGAAAGAAGTAAGAAAGAAGTAAGAAAGAAGTAAGAAAGAAGTAAGAAGGAATGAAGAAAGAAGTAAGAAAGAAGTAAGAAAGAAGAAAGAAAGAAGTAAGAAAGAAGAAAGAAAGAACGAAGTAAGAAGGAATGAAGAAAGAAGTAAGAAAGAAGTAAGAAAGAAGTAAGAAAGAAGTAAGAAAGAAGTTAGAAAGAATTAAGAAAGAAGTAAGAAAGAAGTAAGAAAGAAAGAAGAAAAAAGAAAGAAAGAAGTAAGAAAGAAGTAAGAAAGAAGAAAGAAAGAAGTAAGAAAGAAGTAAGAAAGAAGTAAGAAAGAAGTAAGAAAGAAGTAAGACAAAAGTAAGAAAGAAGTAAGAAAGAAGTAAGAAGAAAGTAAGAAAGAAGGAAGAAAGAAGTAAGAAAGAAGTAAGAAAGAAGAAAGAAAGAAAGAAGTAAGAAGGAATGAACAAAGAAGTAAGAAAGAAGAAAGAAAGAAGAAAGAAAGAAGAAAGAAAGAAAGAAGTAAGAAGGAATGAAAAAAGAAGTAAGAAAGAAGTAAGAAAGAAGTAAGAAGGAAGTAAGAAAGAAGAAAGAAAGAAAGAAGTAAGAAGGAATGAACAAAGAAGTAAGAAAGAAGAAAGAAAGAAGAAAGAAAGAAGAAAGAAAGAAAGAAGTAAGAAGGAATGAAAAAAGAAGTAAGAAAGAAGTAAGAAAGAAGTAAGAAGGAAGTAAGAAAGAAGTAAGAGAGAAGTAAGAAAGAAGTAAGAAAGAAGAAAGAAATAAGTAAGAAAGAAGAAAGAAAGAAGTAAGAAAGATGTATGAAAAAAGTAAGAAAGAAGTAAGAAAGAAAGAAGAAAGAAGTAAGAAAGAAGTAAGAAAGAAGAACGAAAGAAGTAAGAAAGAAGAAAGAAAGAAGTAAGAAAGAAGTAAGAAAGAAAGAAGAAAGAAGTAAGAAAGAAGTAAGAAAGAAGTAAGAAAGAATTAAGGAAGAAGTACGAAAGAAGTAAGAAAGAAGTAAGAAAGAAAGAAGAAAGAAGTAAGAAAGAAGTAAGAAAAAAGTAGGAAAGAAGTAAGAAAGAAGTAAGAAAGAAGTAAGAAAGAAGTAAGAAAGAAAGAGGAAAGAAGTAAGAAAGAATTAAGAAAGAAGTATGAAAGAAGTAAGAAAGAAGAAAGAAAGAAGTAAGAAAGAAGTAAGAAAGAAGTAAGAAAGAAGTTAGAAAGAAGTAAGAAAGAAGTAAGAAAGAAGTAAGAAAGAAGTAAGAAAGAAAGAAGAAAGAAGTTAGAAAGAAGTAAGAAAGAAGTAAGAAAGAAGTAAGAAGGAATGAAGAAAGAAGTAAGAAAGAAGTAAGAAAGAAGAAAGAAAGAAGTAAGAAAGAAGAAAGAAAGAACGAAGTAAGAAGGAATGAAGAAAGAAGTAAGAAAGAAGTAAGAAAGAAGTGAGAAAGAAGTAAGAAAGAAGTTAGAAAGAATTAAGAAAGAAGTAAGAAAGAAGTAAGAAAGAAAGAAGAAAAAAGAAAGAAAGAAGTAAGAAAGAAGTAAGAAAGAAGAAAGAAAGAAGTAAGAAAGAAGTAAGAAAGAAGTAAGAAAGAAGTAAGAAAGAAGTAAGACAAAAGTAAGAAAGAAGTAAGAAAGAAGTAAGAAGAAAGTAAGAAAGAAGGAAGAAAGAAGTAAGAAAGAAGTAAGAAAGAAGTAAGAAGGAATGAAGAAAGAAGTAAGAAAGAAGTAAGAAAGAAGAAAGAAAGAAGTAAGAAAGAAGAAAGAAAGAAAGAAGTAAGAAGGAATGAAGAAAGAAGTAAGAAAGAAGAAAGAAAGAAGAAAGAAAGAAGAAAGAAAGAAAGAAGTAAGAAGGAATGAAGAAAGAAGTAAGAAAGAAGTAAGAAAGAAGTAAGAAGGAAGTAAGAAAGAAGTAAGAGAGAAGTAAGAAAGAAGTGAGAAAGAAGAAAGAAATAAGTAAGAAAGAAGAAAGAAAGAAGTAAGAAAGATGTATGAAAAAAGTAAGAAAGAAGTAAGAAAGAAAGAAGAAAGAAGTAAGAAAGAAGTAAGAAAGAAGAACGAAAGAACTAAGAAAGAAGAAAGAAAGAAGTAAGAAAGAAGTAAGAAAGAAAGAAGAAAGAAGTAAGAAAGAAGTAAGAAAGAAGTAAGAAAGAATTAAGGAAGAAGTACGAAAGAAGTAAGAAAGAAGTAAGAAAGAAAGAAGAAAGAAGTAAGAAAGAAGTAAGAAAAAAGTAGGAAAGAAGTAAGAAAGAAGTAAGAAAGAAGTAAGAAAGAAGTAAGAAAGAAAGAGGAAAGAAGTAAGAAAGAATTAAGAAAGAAGTATGAAAGAAGTAAGAAAGAAGAAAGAAAGAAGTAAGAAAGAAGTAAGAAAGAAGTAAGAAAGAAGTTAGAAAGAAGTAAGAAAGAAGTAAGAAAGAAGTAAGAAAGAAGTAAGAAAGAAAGAAGAAAGAAGTTAGAAAGAAGTAAGAAAGAAGTAAGAAAGAAGAAAGTAGTAAGAAATAAGTAAGAAATAAGTAAGAAAGAAGTAAGAAAGAAGTAAAAAAGAAGTAAGAAAGAAGTAAGAAAGAAGTAAGAAAGAAGTAAGAAAGTAGTAAGAAAGTAGTAAGAAAGAAGAAAGAAAGAAGAAAGAAAGAAGAAAGAAAGAATTAAGAAAGAAGTAAGAAAGAAGTAAGAAAGTAGTTAGAAAGAAGTAAGAAAGAAGTAAGAAAGAAGAAAAAAGAAGTAAGAAAGAAGTAAGAAAGAAGAAAGAAAGAAGTAAGAAAAAAGAAAGAAAGAAGAAAGAAAGAAGAAAGAAAGAATTAAGAAAGAAGTAAGAAAGAAGTAAGAAAGTAGTTAGAAAGAAGTAAGAAAGAAGTAAGAAAGAAGAAAAAAGAAGTTAGAAAGAAGTAAGAAAGAAGTAAGAAAGAAGTAAGAAAGAAGAAAGAAAGAAAGAAGAAAGAAGTAAGAAAGAAGTAAGAAAGAAGTAAGAAAGAAGTAAGAAAGAAGTAAGAAAGAAGTAAGAAAGAAGTAAGAAAGAAGTAAGAAAGAAGAAAGAAAGAAGAAAGAAAGAAAGAAGTAAGAAGGAATGAAGAAAGAAGTAAGAAAGAAGTAAGAAAGAAGTAAGAAAGAAGTAAGAAGGAATGAAGAAAGAAGTAAGAAAGAAGTAAGAAAGAAGAAAGAAAGAAGTAAGAAAGAAGTAAGAAAGAAGTAAGAAGGAATGAAGAAAGAAGTAAGAAAGAAGTAAGAAAGAAGAAAGAAAGAAGTAAGAAAGAAGAAAGAAAGAAAGAAGTAAGAAGGAATGAAGAAAGAAGTAAGAAAGAAGTAAGAAAGAAGTAAGAAAGAAGTAAGAAAGAAGTAAGAAAGAAGTAAAGAAAGAAGTTAGAAAGAAGTAAGAAAAAAGTAAGAAAGAAGTAAGAAAGAAAGAAGAAAAAAGAAAGAAAGAAGTAAGAAAGAAGAAAGAAAGAAGTAAGAAAGAAGTAAGAAAGAAGTAAGAAAGAAGTAAGAAAGAAGGAAGAAAGAAGTAAGAAAGAAGTAAGAAAGAAGTAAGAAAGAAATAAGAAAGAAGAAAAAAGAAGTTAGAAAGAAGTAAGAAAGAAGTAAGAAATAAGTAAGAAAGAAGAAAGAAAGAAGTAAGAAAGAAGAAAGAAAGAAAGAAGAAAGAAGTAAAAAAGAAGTAAGAAAGAAGTAAGAAAGAAGTAAGAAAGAAGTAAGAAAGAAGAAAGACAGAAGTAAGAATGAATGAAGAAAGAAGTAAGAAAGAAGTAAGAAGGAAGTAAGAAATAAGTAAGAGAGAAGTAAGAAAGAAGTAAGAAAGAAGAAAGAAAGAAGTTAGAAAGAAGTAAGAAAGAAGTAAGAAAGAAGTAAGAAAGAAAGAAGAAAAAAGAAAGAAAGAAGTAAGAAAGTAGAAAGAAAGAAGTAAGAAAGAAGTAAGAAAGAAGTAAGAAAGAAGTAAGAAAGAAGTAAGAAAGAAGTAAGAAAGAAGTAAGAAAGAAGTAAGAAAGAAGTAAGAAGGAATGAAGAAAGAAGTAAGAAAGAAGTAAGAAAGAAGAAAGAAAGAAGTAAGAAAGAAGAAAGAAAGAACGAAGTAAGAAGGAATGAAGAAAGAAGTAAGAAAGAAGTAAGAAAGAAGTAAGAAAGAAGTAAGAAAGAAGTTAGAAAGAATTAAGAAAGAAGTAAGAAAGAAGTAAGAAAGAAAGAAGAAAAAAGAAAGAAAGAAGTAAGAAAGAAGTAAGAAAGAAGAAAGAAAGAAGTAAGAAAGAAGTAAGAAAGAAGTAAGAAAGAAGTAAGAAAGAAGTAAGACAAAAGTAAGAAAGAAGTAAGAAAGAAGTAAGAAGAAAGTAAGAAAGAAGGAAGAAAGAAGTAAGAAAGAAGTAAGAAAGAAGTAAGAAGGAATGAAGAAAGAAGTAAGAAAGAAGTAAGAAAGAAGAAAGAAAGAAGTAAGAAAGAAGAAAGAAAGAAAGAAGTAAGAAGGAATGAAGAAAGAAGTAAGAAAGAAGAAAGAAAGAAGAAAGAAAGAAGAAAGAAAGAAAGAAGTAAGAAGGAATGAAGAAAGAAGTAAGAAAGAAGTAAGAAAGAAGTAAGAAGGAAGTAAGAAAGAAGTAAGAGAGAAGTAAGAAAGAAGTAAGAAAGAAGAAAGAAATAAGTAAGAAAGAAGAAAGAAAGAAGTAAGAAAGATGTATGAAAAAAGTAAGAAAGAAGTAAGAAAGAAAGAAGAAAGAAGTAAGAAAGAAGTAAGAAAGAAGAACGAAAGAAGTAAGAAAGAAGAAAGAAAGAAGTAAGAAAGAAGTAAGAAAGAAAGAAGAAAGAAGTAAGAAAGAAGTAAGAAAGAAGTAAGAAAGAATTAAGGAAGAAGTACGAAAGAAGTAAGAAAGAAGTAAGAAAGAAAGAAGAAAGAAGTAAGAAAGAAGTAAGAAAAAAGTAGGAAAGAAGTAAGAAAGAAGTAAGAAAGAAGTAAGAAAGAAGTAAGAAAGAAAGAGGAAAGAAGTAAGAAAGAATTAAGAAAGAAGTATGAAAGAAGTAAGAAAGAAGAAAGAAAGAAGTAAGAAAGAAGTAAGAAAGAAGTAAGAAAGAAGTTAGAAAGAAGTAAGAAAGAAGTAAGAAAGAAGTAAGAAAGAAGTAAGAAAGAAAGAAGAAAGAAGTTAGAAAGAAGTAAGAAAGAAGTAAGAAAGAAGTAAGAAGGAATGAAGAAAGAAGTAAGAAAGAAGTAAGAAAGAAGAAAGAAAGAAGTAAGAAAGAAGAAAGAAAGAACGAAGTAAGAAGGAATGAAGAAAGAAGTAAGAAAGAAGTAAGAAAGAAGTAAGAAAGAAGTAAGAAAGAAGTAAGAAAGAAGTAAAGAAAGAAGTTAGAAAGAAGTAAGAAAAAAGTAAGAAAGAAGTAAGAAAGAAAGAAGAAAAAAGAAAGAAAGAAGTAAGAAAGAAGAAAGAAAGAAGTAAGAAAGAAGTAAGAAAGAAGTAAGAAAGAAGTAAGAAAGAAGGAAGAAAGAAGTAAGAAAGAAGTAAGAAAGAAGTAAGAAAGAAATAAGAAAGAAGAAAAAAGAAGTTAGAAAGAAGTAAGAAAGAAGTAAGAAAGAAGTAAGAAAGAAGAAAGAAAGAAGTAAGAAAGAAGAAAGAAAGAAAGAAGAAAGAAGTAAAAAAGAAGTAAGAAAGAAGTAAGAAAGAAGTAAGAAAGAAGTAAGAAAGAAGAAAGACAGAAGTAAGAATGAATGAAGAAAGAAGTAAGAAAGAAGTAAGAAGGAAGTAAGAAATAAGTAAGAGAGAAGTAAGAAAGAAGTAAGAAAGAAGAAAGAAAGAAGTTAGAAAGAAGTAAGAAAGAAGTAAGAAAGAAGTAAGAAAGAAAGAAGAAAAAAGAAAGAAAGAAGTAAGAAAGTAGAAAGAAAGAAGTAAGAAAGAAGTAAGAAAGAAGTAAGAAAGAAGTAAGAAAGAAGTAAGAAAGAAGTAAGAAAGAAGTAAGAAAGAAGTAAGAAAGAAGTAAGAAGGAATGAAGAAAGAAGTAAGAAAGAAGTAAGAAAGAAGAAAGAAAGAAGTAAGAAAGAAGAAAGAAAGAACGAAGTAAGAAGGAATGAAGAAAGAAGTAAGAAAGAAGTAAGAAAGAAGTAAGAAAGAAGTAAGAAAGAAGTTAGAAAGAATTAAGAAAGAAGTAAGAAAGAAGTAAGAAAGAAAGAAGAAAAAAGAAAGAAAGAAGTAAGAAAGAAGTAAGAAAGAAGAAAGAAAGAAGTAAGAAAGAAGTAAGAAAGAAGTAAGAAAGAAGTAAGAAAGAAGTAAGACAAAAGTAAGAAAGAAGTAAGAAAGAAGTAAGAAGAAAGTAAGAAAGAAGGAAGAAAGAAGTAAGAAAGAAGTAAGAAAGAAGTAAGAAGGAATGAAGAAAGAAGTAAGAAAGAAGTAAGAAAGAAGAAAGAAAGAAGTAAGAAAGAAGAAAGAAAGAAAGAAGTAAGAAGGAATGAAGAAAGAAGTAAGAAAGAAGAAAGAAAGAAGAAAGAAAGAAGAAAGAAAGAAAGAAGTAAGAAGGAATGAAGAAAGAAGTAAGAAAGAAGTAAGAAAGAAGTAAGAAGGAAGTAAGAAAGAAGTAAGAGAGAAGTAAGAAAGAAGTAAGAAAGAAGAAAGAAATAAGTAAGAAAGAAGAAAGAAAGAAGTAAGAAAGATGTATGAAAAAAGTAAGAAAGAAGTAAGAAAGAAAGAAGAAAGAAGTAAGAAAGAAGTAAGAAAGAAGAACGAAAGAAGTAAGAAAGAAGAAAGAAAGAAGTAAGAAAGAAGTAAGAAAGAAAGAAGAAAGAAGTAAGAAAGAAGTAAGAAAGAAGTAAGAAAGAATTAAGGAAGAAGTACGAAAGAAGTAAGAAAGAAGTAAGAAAGAAAGAAGAAAGAAGTAAGAAAGAAGTAAGAAAAAAGTAGGAAAGAAGTAAGAAAGAAGTAAGAAAGAAGTAAGAAAGAAGTAAGAAAGAAAGAGGAAAGAAGTAAGAAAGAATTAAGAAAGAAGTATGAAAGAAGTAAGAAAGAAGAAAGAAAGAAGTAAGAAAGAAGTAAGAAAGAAGTAAGAAAGAAGTTAGAAAGAAGTAAGAAAGAAGTAAGAAAGAAGTAAGAAAGAAGTAAGAAAGAAAGAAGAAAGAAGTTAGAAAGAAGTAAGAAAGAAGTAAGAAAGAAGTAAGAAGGAATGAAGAAAGAAGTAAGAAAGAAGTAAGAAAGAAGAAAGAAAGAAGTAAGAAAGAAGAAAGAAAGAACGAAGTAAGAAGGAATGAAGAAAGAAGTAAGAAAGAAGTAAGAAAGAAGTAAGAAAGAAGTAAGAAAGAAGTTAGAAAGAATTAAGAAAGAAGTAAGAAAGAAGTAAGAAAGAAAGAAGAAAAAAGAAAGAAAGAAGTAAGAAAGAAGTAAGAAAGAAGAAAGAAAGAAGTAAGAAAGAAGTAAGAAAGAAGTAAGAAAGAAGTAAGAAAGAAGTAAGACAAAAGTAAGAAAGAAGTAAGAAAGAAGTAAGAAGAAAGTAAGAAAGAAGGAAGAAAGAAGTAAGAAAGAAGTAAGAAAGAAGTAAGAAGGAATGAAGAAAGAAGTAAGAAAGAAGTAAGAAAGAAGAAAGAAAGAAGTAAGAAAGAAGAAAGAAAGAAAGAAGTAAGAAGGAATGAAGAAAGAAGTAAGAAAGAAGAAAGAAAGAAGAAAGAAAGAAGAAAGAAAGAAAGAAGTAAGAAGGAATGAAGAAAGAAGTAAGAAAGAAGTAAGAAAGAAGTAAGAAGGAAGTAAGAAAGAAGTAAGAGAGAAGTAAGAAAGAAGTAAGAAAGAAGAAAGAAATAAGTAAGAAAGAAGAAAGAAAGAAGTAAGAAAGATGTATGAAAAAAGTAAGAAAGAAGTAAGAAAGAAAGAAGAAAGAAGTAAGAAAGAAGTAAGAAAGAAGAACGAAAGAAGTAAGAAAGAAGAAAGAAAGAAGTAAGAAAGAAGTAAGAAAGAAACAAGAAAGAAGTAAGAAAGAAGTAAGAAAGAAGTAAGAAAGAATTAAGGAAGAAGTACGAAAGAAGTAAGAAAGAAGTAAGAAAGAAAGAAGAAAGAAGTAAGAAAGAAGTAAGAAAAAAGTAGGAAAGAAGTAAGAAAGAAGTAAGAAAGAAGTAAGAAAGAAGTAAGAAAGAAAGAGGAAAGAAGTAAGAAAGAATTAAGAAAGAAGTATGAAAGAAGTAAGAAAGAAGAAAGAAAGAAGTAAGAAAGAAGTAAGAAAGAAGTAAGAAAGAAGTTAGAAAGAAGTAAGAAAGAAGTAAGAAAGAAGTAAGAAAGAAGTAAGAAAGAAAGAAGAAAGAAGTTAGAAAGAAGTAAGAAAGAAGTAAGAAAGAAGTAAGAAGGAATGAAGAAAGAAGTAAGAAAGAAGTAAGAAAGAAGAAAGAAAGAAGTAAGAAAGAAGAAAGAAAGAACGAAGTAAGAAGGAATGAAGAAAGAAGTAAGAAAGAAGTAAGAAAGAAGTAAGAAAGAAGTAAGAAAGAAGTAAGAAAGAAGTAAAGAAAGAAGTTAGAAAGAAGTAAGAAAAAAGTAAGAAAGAAGTAAGAAAGAAAGAAGAAAAAAGAAAGAAAGAAGTAAGAAAGAAGAAAGAAAGAAGTAAGAAAGAAGTAAGAAAGAAGTAAGAAAGAAGTAAGAAAGAAGGAAGAAAGAAGTAAGAAAGAAGTAAGAAAGAAGTAAGAAAGAAATAAGAAAGAAGAAAAAAGAAGTTAGAAAGAAGTAAGAAAGAAGTAAGAAAGAAGTAAGAAAGAAGAAAGAAAGAAGTAAGAAAGAAGAAAGAAAGAAAGAAGAAAGAAGTAAAAAAGAAGTAAGAAAGAAGTAAGAAAGAAGTAAGAAAGAAGTAAGAAAGAAGAAAGACAGAAGTAAGAATGAATGAAGAAAGAAGTAAGAAAGAAGTAAGAAGGAAGTAAGAAATAAGTAAGAGAGAAGTAAGAAAGAAGTAAGAAAGAAGAAAGAAAGAAGTTAGAAAGAAGTAAGAAAGAAGGAAGAAAGAAGTAAGAAAGAAAGAAGAAAAAAGAAAGAAAGAAGTAAGAAAGTAGAAAGAAAGAAGTAAGAAAGAAGTAAGAAAGAAGTAAGAAAGAAGTAAGAAAGAAGTAAGAAAGAAGTAAGAAAGAAGTAAGAAAGAAGTAAGAAAGAAGTAAGAAGGAATGAAGAAAGAAGTAAGAAAGAAGTAAGAAAGAAGAAAGAAAGAAGTAAGAAAGAAGAAAGAAAGAACGAAGTAAGAAGGAATGAAGAAAGAAGTAAGAAAGAAGTAAGAAAGAAGTAAGAAAGAAGTAAGAAAGAAGTTAGAAAGAATTAAGAAAGAAGTAAGAAAGAAGTAAGAAAGAAAGAAGAAAAAAGAAAGAAAGAAGTAAGAAAGAAGTAAGAAAGAAGAAAGAAAGAAGTAAGAAAGAAGTAAGAAAGAAGTAAGAAAGAAGTAAGAAAGAAGTAAGACAAAAGTAAGAAAGAAGTAAGAAAGAAGTAAGAAGAAAGTAAGAAAGAAGGAAGAAAGAAGTAAGAAAGAAGTAAGAAAGAAGTAAGAAGGAATGAAGAAAGAAGTAAGAAAGAAGTAAGAAAGAAGAAAGAAAGAAGTAAGAAAGAAGAAAGAAAGAAAGAAGTAAGAAGGAATGAAGAAAGAAGTAAGAAAGAAGAAAGAAAGAAGAAAGAAAGAAGAAAGAAAGAAAGAAGTAAGAAGGAATGAAGAAAGAAGTAAGAAAGAAGTAAGAAAGAAGTAAGAAGGAAGTAAGAAAGAAGTAAGAGAGAAGTAAGAAAGAAGTAAGAAAGAAGAAAGAAATAAGTAAGAAAGAAGAAAGAAAGAAGTAAGAAAGATGTATGAAAAAAGTAAGAAAGAAGTAAGAAAGAAAGAAGAAAGAAGTAAGAAAGAAGTAAGAAAGAAGAACGAAAGAAGTAAGAAAGAAGAAAGAAAGAAGTAAGAAAGAAGTAAGAAAGAAAGAAGAAAGAAGTAAGAAAGAAGTAAGAAAGAAGTAAGAAAGAATTAAGGAAGAAGTACGAAAGAAGTAAGAAAGAAGTAAGAAAGAAAGAAGAAAGAAGTAAGAAAGAAGTAAGAAAAAAGTAGGAAAGAAGTAAGAAAGAAGTAAGAAAGAAGTAAGAAAGAAGTAAGAAAGAAAGAGGAAAGAAGTAAGAAAGAATTAAGAAAGAAGTATGAAAGAAGTAAGAAAGAAGAAAGAAAGAAGTAAGAAAGAAGTAAGAAAGAAGTAAGAAAGAAGTTAGAAAGAAGTAAGAAAGAAGTAAGAAAGAAGTAAGAAAGAAGTAAGAAAGAAAGAAGAAAGAAGTTAGAAAGAAGTAAGAAAGAAGTAAGAAAGAAGTAAGAAGGAATGAAGAAAGAAGTAAGAAAGAAGTAAGAAAGAAGAAAGAAAGAAGTAAGAAAGAAGAAAGAAAGAACGAAGTAAGAAGGAATGAAGAAAGAAGTAAGAAAGAAGTAAGAAAGAAGTAAGAAAGAAGTAAGAAAGAAGTTAGAAAGAATTAAGAAAGAAGTAAGAAAGAAGTAAGAAAGAAAGAAGAAAAAAGAAAGAAAGAAGTAAGAAAGAAGTAAGAAAGAAGAAAGAAAGAAGTAAGAAAGAAGTAAGAAAGAAGTAAGAAAGAAGTAAGAAAGAAGTAAGACAAAAGTAAGAAAGAAGTAAGAATGAAGTAAGAAGAAAGTAAGAAAGAAGGAAGAAAGAAGTAAGAAAGAAGTAAGAAAGAAGTAAGAAGGAATGAAGAAAGAAGTAAGAAAGAAGTAAGAAAGAAGAAAGAAAGAAGTAAGAAAGAAGAAAGAAAGAAAGAAGTAAGAAGGAATGAAGAAAGAAGTAAGAAAGAAGAAAGAAAGAAGAAAGAAAGAAGAAAGAAAGAAAGAAGTAAGAAGGAATGAAGAAAGAAGTAAGAAAGAAGTAAGAAAGAAGTAAGAAGGAAGTAAGAAAGAAGTAAGAGAGAAGTAAGAAAGAAGTAAGAAAGAAGAAAGAAATAAGTAAGAAAGAAGAAAGAAAGAAGTAAGAAAGATGTATGAAAAAAGTAAGAAAGAAGTAAGAAAGAAAGAAGAAAGAAGTAAGAAAGAAGTAAGAAAGAAGAACGAAAGAAGTAAGAAAGAAGAAAGAAAGAAGTAAGAAAGAAGTAAGAAAGAAAGAAGAAAGAAGTAAGAAAGAAGTAAGAAAGAAGTAAGAAAGAATTAAGGAAGAAGTACGAAAGAAGTAAGAAAGAAGTAAGAAAGAAAGAAGAAAGAAGTAAGAAAGAAGTAAGAAAAAAGTAGGAAAGAAGTAAGAAAGAAGTAAGAAAGAAGTAAGAAAGAAGTAAGAAAGAAAGAGGAAAGAAGTAAGAAAGAATTAAGAAAGAAGTATGAAAGAAGTAAGAAAGAAGAAAGAAAGAAGTAAGAAAGAAGTAAGAAAGAAGTAAGAAAGAAGTTAGAAAGAAGTAAGAAAGAAGTAAGAAAGAAGTAAGAAAGAAGTAAGAAAGAAAGAAGAAAGAAGTTAGAAAGAAGTAAGAAAGAAGTAAGAAAGAAGAAAGTAGTAAGAAATAAGTAAGAAATAAGTAAGAAAGAAGTAAGAAAGAAGTAAAAAAGAAGTAAGAAAGAAGTAAGAAAGAAGTAAGAAAGAAGTAAGAAAGTAGTAAGAAAGTAGTAAGAAAGAAGAAAGAAAGAAGAAAGAAAGAAGAAAGAAAGAATTAAGAAAGAAGTAAGAAAGAAGTAAGAAAGTAGTTAGAAAGAAGTAAGAAAGAAGTAAGAAAGAAGAAAAAAGAAGTAAGAAAGAAGTAAGAAAGAAGAAAGAAAGAAGTAAGAAAAAAGAAAGAAAGAAGAAAGAAAGAAGAAAGAAAGAATTAAGAAAGAAGTAAGAAAGAAGTAAGAAAGTAGTTAGAAAGAAGTAAGAAAGAAGTAAGAAAGAAGAAAAAAGAAGTTAGAAAGAAGTAAGAAAGAAGTAAGAAAGAAGTAAGAAAGAAGAAAGAAAGAAAGAAGAAAGAAGTAAGAAAGAAGTAAGAAAGAAGTAAGAAAGAAGTAAGAAAGAAGTAAGAAAGAAAGAAGTAAGAAGGAATGAAGAAAGAAGTAAGAAAGAAGTAAGAAAGAAGTAAGAAAGAAGTAAGAAAGAAGTAAGAAAGAAGTAAAGAAAGAAGATAGAAAGAAGTAAGAAAAAAGTAAGAAAGAAGTAAGAAAGAAAGAAGAAAAAAGAAAGAAAGAAGTAAGAAAGAAGAAAGAAAGAAGTAAGAAAGAAGTAAGAAAGAAGTAAGAAAGAAGTAAGAAAGAAGGAAGAAAGAAGTAAGAAAGAAGTAAGAAAGAAGTAAGAAAGAAATAAGAAAGAAGAAAAAAGAAGTTAGAAAGAAGTAAGAAAGAAGTAAGAAAGAAGTAAGAAAGAAGAAAGAAAGAAGTAAGAAAGAAGAAAGAAAGAAAGAAGAAAGAAGTAAAAAAGAAGTAAGAAAGAAGTAAGAAAGAAGTAAGAAAGAAGTAAGAAAGAAGTAAGAAAGAAGAAAGACAGAAGTAAGAATGAATGAAGAAAGAAGTAAGAAAGAAGTAAGAAGGAAGTAAGAAATAAGTAAGAGAGAAGTAAGAAAGAAGTAAGAAAGTAGAAAGAAAGAAGTAAGAAAGAAGTAAGAAAGAAGTAAGAAAGAAGTAAGAAAGAAGTAAGAAAGAAGTAAGAAAGAAGTAAGAAGGAATGAAGAAAGAAGTAAGAAAGAAGTAAGAAAGAAGAAAGAAAGAAGTAAGGAAGAAGAAAGAAAGAACGAAGTAAGAAGGAATGAAGAAAGAAGTAAGAAAGAAGTAAGAAAGAAGTAAGAAAGAAGTAAGAAAGAAGTTAGAAAGAATTAAGAAAGAAGTAAGAAAGAAGTAAGAAAGAAAGAAGAAAAAAGAAAGAAAGAAGTAAGAAAGAAGTAAGAAAGAAGAAAGAAAGAAGTAAGAAAGAAGTAAGAAAGAAGTAAGAAAGAAGTAAGAAAGAAGTAAGACAAAAGTAAGAAAGAAGTAAGAAAGAAGTAAGAAGAAAGTAAGAAAGAAGGAAGAAAGAAGTAAGAAAGAAGTAAGAAAGAAGTAAGAAGGAATGAAGAAAGAAGTAAGAAAGAAGTAAGAAAGAAGAAAGAAAGAAGTAAGAAAGAAGAAAGAAAGAAAGAAGTAAGAAGGAATGAAGAAAGAAGTAAGAAAGAAGAAAGAAAGAAGTAAGAAAGAAGAAAGAAAGAAAGAAGTAAGAAGGAATAAAGAAAGAAGTAAGAAAGAAGTAAGAAAGAAGTAAGAAGGAAGTAAGAAAGAAGTAAGAGAGAAGTAAGAAAGAAGTAAGAAAGAAGAAAGAAATAAGTAAGAAAGAAGAAAGAAAGAAGTAAGAAAGATGTATGAAAGAAGTAAGAAAGAAGTAAGAAAGAAAGAAGAAAAAAGTAAGAAAGAAGTAAGAAAGAAGAACGAAAGAAGTAAGAAAGAAGAAAGAAAGAAGTAAGAAAGAAGTAAGAGAGAAAGAAGAAAGAAGTAAGAAAGAAGTAAGAAAGAAGTAAGAAAGAATTAAGGAAGAAGTACGGAAGAAGTAAGAAAGAAGTAAGAAAGAAAGAAGAAAGAAGTAAGAAAGAAAGAAGAAAGAAGTAAGAAAGAAGTAAGAAAAAAGTAGGAAAGAAGTAAGAAAGAAGTAAGAAAGAAGTAAGATAGAAGTAAGAAAGAAAGAGGAAAGAAGTAAGAAAGAATTAAGAAAGAAGTATGAAAGAAGTAAGAAAGAAGAAAGAAAGAAGTAAGAAAGAAGTAAGAAAGAAGTAAGAAAGAAGTTAGAAAGAAGGAAGAAAGAAGTAAGAAAGAAGTAAGAAAGAAGTAAGAAAAAAAGAAGAAAGAAGTTAGAAAGAAGTAAGAAAGAAGTAAGAAAGAAGAAAGTAGTAAGAAATAAGTAAGAAATAAGTAAGAAAGAAGTAAGAAAGAAGTAAAAAAGAAGTAAGAAAGAAGTATAAAGAAGTAAGAAAGAAGTAAGAAAGTAGTAAGAAAGTAGTAAGAAAGAAGAAAGAAAGAAGAAAGAAAGAAGAAAGAAAGAATTAAGAAAGAAGTAAGAAAGAAGTAAGAAAGTAGTTAGAAAGAAGTAAGAAAGAAGTAAGAAAGAAGAAAAAAGAAGTAAGAAAGAAGTAAGAAAGAAGAAAGAAAGAAGTAAGAAAAAAGAAAGAAAGAAGAAAGAAAGAAGAAAGAAAGAATTAAGAAAGAAGTAAGAAAGAAGTAAGAAAGTAGTTAGAAAGAAGTAAGAAAGAAGTAAGAAAGAAGAAAAAAGAAGTTAGAAAGAAGTAAGAAAGAAGTAAGAAAGAAGTAAGAAAGAAGAAAGAAAGAAAGAAGAAAGAAGTAAGAAAGAAGTAAGAAAGAAGTAAGAAAGAAGTAAGAAAGAAGTAAGAAAGAAGTAAGAAAGAAGTAAGAAAGAAGTAAGAAAGAAGTAAGAAAGAAGAAAGAAAGAAGAAAGAAAGAAAGAAGTAAGAAGGAATGAAGAAAGAAGTAAGAAAGAAGTAAGAAAGAAGTAAGAAAGAAGTAAGAAGGAATGAAGAAAGAAGTAAGAAAGAAGTAAGAAAGAAGAAAGAAAGAAGTAAGAAAGAAGAAAGAAAGAAAGAAGTAAAAAGGAATGAAGAAAGAAGTAAGAAAGAAGAAAGAAAGAAGTAAGAAAGAAGAAAGAAAGAAAGAAGTAAGAAGGAATGAAGAAAGAAGTAAGAAAGAAGAAAGAAAGAAGTAAGAAAGAAGAAAGAAAGAAAGAAGTAAGAAGGAATGAAGAAAGAAGTAAGAAAGAAGTAAGAAAGAAGTAAGAAGGAAGTAAGAAAGAAGTAAGAGAGAAGTAAGAAAGAAGTAAGAAAGAAGAAAGAAAGAAGTAAGAAAGAAGAAAGAAAGAAGTAAGAAAGAAGTAAGAAAGAAGTAAGAAAGAAGTAAGAAAGAAGGAAGAAAGAAGTAAGAAAGAAGTAAGAAAGAAGTAAGAAAGAAATAAGAAAGAAGAAAAAAGAAGTTAGAAAGAAGTAAGAAAGAAGTAAGAAAGAAGTAAGAAAGAAGAAAGAAAGAAGTAAGAAAGAAGAAAGAAAGAAAGAAGAAAGAAGTAAAAAAGAAGTAAGAAAGAAGTAAGAAAGAAGTAAGAAAGAAGTAAGAAAGAAGAAAGACAGAAGTAAGAAGGAATGAAGAAAGAAGTAAGAAAGAAGTAAGAAGGAAGTAAGAAAGAAGTAAGAGAGAAGTAAGAAAGAAGTAAGAAAGAAGAAAGAAAGAAGTTAGAAAGAAGTAAGAAAGAAGTAAGAAAGAAGTAAGAAAGAAAGAAGAAAAAAGAAAGAAAGAAGTAAGAAAGAAGAAAGAAAGAAGTAAGAAAGAAGTAAGAAAGAAGTAAGAAAGAAGTAAGAAAGAAGTAAGAAAGAAGTAAGAAAGAAGTAAGAAAGAAGTAAGAAAGAAGTAAGAAGGAATGAAGAAAGAGGTAAGAAAGAAGTAAGAAAGAAGAAAGAAAGAAGTAAGAAGGAAGAAAGAAAGAACGAAGTAAGAAGGAATGAAGAAAGAAGCAAGAAAGAAGTAAGAAAGTAGTTAGAAAGAAGTAAGAAAGAAGTAAGAAAGAAGAAAAAAGAAGTTAGAAAGAAGTAAGAAAGAAGTAAGAAAGAAGAAAGAAAGAAGTAAGAAAGAAGAAAGGAAGAAAGAAGTAAGAAGGAATGAAGAAAGAAGTAAGAAAGAAGTAAGAAAGAAGTAAGAAGGAATGAAGAAAGAAGTAAGAAAGAAGTATGAAAGAAGAAAGAAGTAAGAAAGAAAGAAGAAAGAAGTAAGAAAGAAGTAAGAAAGAAGAACGAAAGAAGTAAGAAAAAAGAAAGAAAGAAGTAAGAAAGAAGTAAGAAAGAAGTAAGAAAGAAGTAAGAAAGAAAGAAGAAAGAAGTAAGAAAGAAGTAAGAAAGAAGTAAGAAAGAAGTAAGAAAGAAGTAAGAAAGAAGTAAGGAAGAAGTAAGAAAGAAGTAAGAAAGAAGTAAGAAAGAAGTAAGAAAGAAGTAAGAAGGAATGAAGAAAGAAGTAAGAAAGAAGTAAGAAAGAAGTAAGAAAGAAGTAAGAAAGAAGAAAGAAAGAAGTAAGAAAGTAGTTAGAAAGAAGTAAGAAAGAAGTAAGAAAGAAGAAGAAAGAAGTAAGAAAGAAGTAAGAAAGAAGTAAGAAAGAAGTAAGAAAGAAGTAAGAAAGAAGTAAGAAAGAAGAAAGAAAGAAGTAAGAAAGAAGTATGAAAGAAGAAAGAAGTAAGAAAGAAAGAAGAAAGAAGTAAGAAAGAAGTAAGAAAGAAGAACGAAAGAAGGAAGAAAAAAGAAAGAAAGAAGTAAGAAAGAAGTAAGAAAGAAGTAAGAAAGAAGTAAGAAAGAAGTAAGAAAGAAAGAAGAAAGAAGTAAGAAAGAAGTAAGAAAGAAGTAAGGAAGAAGTAAGAAAGAAAGAAGAAGGAAGTAAGAAAGAATTAAGAAAGAAGTAAGAAAGAAGACACAAAGAAGAAAGAAAGAATTAAGAAAGAAGTAAGAAAGAAGTAAGAAAGTAGTTAGAAAGAAGTAAGAAAGAAGTAAGAAAGAAGAAAAAAGTTAGAAAGAAGTAAGAAAGAAGTAAGAAAGAAGAAAGAAAGAAGTAAGAAAGAAAGAAGTAAGAAGGAATGAAGGAAGAAGTAAGAAAGAAGTAAGAAAGAAGTAAGAAAGAAGTAAGAAAGAAGTAAGAAAGAAGTAAGAAAGAAAGAAGAAAGAAGAAAGAAAGTAGCAAGAAAGAAGAAAGAAAGAAGTAAGAAAGAAGTAAGAAAGAAGAAAGTAGTAAGAAATAAGTAAGAAATAAGTAAGAAATAAGTAAGAAAGAAGTAAGAAAGAAGTAAGAAAGAAGTAAGAAAGAAGTAAGAAAGAAGTAAGAAAGAAGTAAGAAAGTAGTAAGAAAGTAGTAAGAAACAAGAAAGAAAGAAGTAAGGAAGAAGAAAGAAGGAAGAAAGAAAGAAGTAAGAAAGAAGAAAGAAAGAAGTAAGAAAGAAGTAAGAAAGAAGAAAAAAAGAAGTAAGAAAGAAGAAAGAAAGAAGAAAGAAAGAATTAAGAAAGAAGTAAGAAAGAAGCAAGAAAGTAGTTAGAAAGAAGTAAGAAAGAAGTAAGAAAGTAGAAAATAGAAGTTAGAAAGAAGAAAGAAAGAAGAAAGAAAGAAGTAAGAAAGAAGTAAGAAAGAAGTAAGAAAGAAGTAAGAAAGAAGAAAGAAAGAAAGAAGAAAGAAGTAAGAAAGCAGTAAGAAAGAAGTAAGAAAGAAGTAAGAAAGAAGTAAGAAAGAAGTAAGAAAGAAGTAAGAAAGAAGTAAGAAAGAAGTAAGAAAGAAGTAAGAAGGAATGAAGAAAGAAGTAAGAAAGAAGTAAGAAAGAAGAAAGAAAGAAGTAAGAAAGAAGAGAGAAAGAAGTAAGAAAGAAGTATGAAAGAAGAAAGAAAGAAGTAAGAAAGAAAGAAGAAAGAAGTAAGAAAGAAGTAAGAAAGAAGAACGAAAGAAGAAAGAAAGAAGAAAGAAAGAAGTAAGAAGGAAGTAAGAAAGAAGTAAGGAAGAAGTACGAAAGAAGTAAGAAAGAAGTAAGAAAGAAAGAAGTAAGAAAGAAGTAAGAAAGAAGTAAGAAAGAAGTAAGAAAGAAAGAAGAAAGAAGTAAGAAAGAAGTAAGAAAGAAGTAAGAAAGAAGTAAGAAAGAAGTAAGAAAGAAGTAAGAAAGAAGTAAGAAAGAAAGAAGAAGGAAGTAAGAAAGAATTAAGAAAGAAGTAAGAAAGAAGTAAGAAAGAAGAAAGAAAGAAGTAAGAAAGAAGAAAGAAAGAAGTAAGAAAGAAGTAAGAAAGAAAGAAGAAAGAAGTAAGAAAGAAGTAAGAAAGAAGTAAGAAAGAAGTAAAAAAGAAGTAAGAAAGAAGTAAGAAAGAAAGAAGAAAGAAGTAAGAAAGAATTAAGAAAGAAGTAAGAAAGAAGTAAGGAAGAAGTAAGAAAGAAGTAAAGAAAGAAGTTAGAAAGAAGTAAGAAAAAAGTAAGAAAGAAGTAAGAAAGAAAGAAGAAAAAAGAAAGAAAGAAGTAAGAAAGAAGAAAGAAAGAAGTAAGAAAGAAGTAAGAAAGAAGTAAGAAAGAAGTAAGAAAGAAGTAAGAAAGAAGTAAGAAGGAATGAAGAAAGAAGTAAGAAAGAAGTAAGAAAGAAGAAAGAAAGAAGTAAGAAAGAAGTAAGAAAGAAGTAAGAAAGAAGAAAGAAAGAAAGAAGAAAGAAGTAAGAAAGCAGTAAGAAAGAAGTAAGAAAGAAGTAAGAAAGAAGTAAGAAGGAATGAAGAAAGAAGTAAGAAAGAAGTAAGAAAGAAGAAAGAAAGAAGTAAGAAAGAAGAGAGAAAGAAGTAAGAAAGAAGTATGAAAGAAGAAAGAAAGAAGTAAGAAAGAAAGAAGAAAGAAGTAAGAAAGAAGTAAGAAAGAAGAACGAAAGAAGAAAGAAAGAAGAAAGAAAGAAGTAAGAAGGAAGTAAGAAAGAAGTAAGGAATAAGTACGAAAGAAGTAAGAACGAAGTAAGAAAGAAAGAAGTAAGAAAGAAGTAAGAAAGAAGTAAGAAAGAAGTAAGAAAGAAAGAAGAAAGAAGTAAGAAAGAAGTAAGAAAGAAGTAAGAAAGAAGTAAGAAAGAAGTAAGAAAGAAGTAAGAAAGAAGTAAGAAAGAAAGAAGAAGGAAGTAAGAAAGAATTAAGAAAGAAGTAAGAAAGAAGTAAGAAAGAAGAAAGAAAGAAGTAAGAGAGAAGTAAGAAAGAAGTAAGAAAGAAGTAAGAAAGAAAGAAGAAAGAAGTAAGAAAGAAGTAAGAAAGAAGTAAGAAAGAAGTAAAAAAGAAGTAAGAAAGAAGTAAGAAAGAAAGAAGAAAGAAGTAAGAAAGAATTAAGAAAGAAGTAAGGAAGAAGTAAGGAAGAAGTAAGAAAGAAGTAAAGAAAGAAGTTAGAAAGAAGTAAGAAAAAAGTAAGAAAGAAGTAAGAAAGAAAGAAGAAAAAAGAAAGAAAGAAGTAAGAAAGAAGAAAGAAAGAAGTAAGAAAGAAGTAAGAAAGAAGTAAGAAAGAAGTAAGAAAGAAGTAAGAAAGAAGTAAGAAGGAATGAAGAAAGAAGTAAGAAAGAAGTAAGAAAGAAGAAAGAAAGAAGTAAGAAAGAAGTAAGAAAGAAGTAAGAAAGAAGTAAGAAAGAAAGAAGAAAGAAGTAAGAAAGAAGTAAGAAAGAAGTAAGAAAAAAATAAGAAAGAAGAAAAAAGAAGTTAGAAAGAAGTAAGAAAGAAGTAAGAAAGAAGTAAGAAAGAAGAAAGAAAGAAGTAAGAAAGAAGAAAGAAAGAAACAAGAAAGAAGTAAAAAAGAAGTAAGAAAGAAGTAAGAAAGAAGTAAGAAAGAAGAAAGACAGAAGTAAGAAGGAATGAAGAAAGAAGTAAGAAAGAAGTAAGAAGGAAGTAAGAAAGAAGTAAGAGAGAAGTAAGAAAGAAGTAAGAAAGAAGAAAGAAAAAAGTTAGAAAGAAGTAAGAAAGAAGTAAGAAAGAAGTAAGAAAGAAAGAAGAAAAAAGAAAGAAAGAAGTAAGAAAGAAGAAAGAAAGAAGTAAGAAAGAAGTAAGAAAGAAGTAAGAAAGAGGTAAGAAAGAAGTAAGAAAGAAGTAAGAAAGAAGTAAGAAAGAAGTAAGAAGGAATGAAGAAAGAGGTAAGAAAGAAGTAAGAAAGAAGAAAGAAAGAAGTAAGAAGGAAGAAAGAAAGAACGAAGTAAGAAGGAATGAAGAAAGAAGCAAGAAAGAAGTAAGAAAGTAGTTAGAAAGAAGTAAGAAAGAAGTAAGAAAGAAGAAAAAAGAAGTTAGAAAGAAGTAAGAAAGAAGAAAGAAAGAAGTAAGAAAGAAGAAAGAAAGAAAGAAGTAAGAAGGAATGAAGGAAGAAGTAAGAAAGAAGTAAGAAAGAAGTAAGAAGGAATGAAGAAAGAAGTAAGAAAGAAGTATGAAAGAAGAAAGAAGTAAGAAAGAAAGAAGAAAGAAGTAAGAAAGAAGTAAGAAAGAAGAACGAAAGAAGAAAAAAGAAAGAAAGAAGTAAGAAAGAAGTAAGAAAGAAGTAAGAAAGAAGTAAGAAAGAAAGAAGAAAGAAGAAAAAGAGAAGTAAGAAAGAAGAAAGAAAGAAGAAAGAAAGAATTAAGAAAGAAGTAAGAAAGAAGCAAGAAAGTAGTTAGAAAGAAGTAAGAAAGAAGTAAGAAAGTAGAAAATAGAAGTTAGAAAGAAGAATGAAAGAAGAAAGAAAGAAGTAAGAAAGAAGTAAGAAAGAAGTAAGAAAGAAGTAAGAAAGAAGAAAGAAAGAAAGAAGAAAGAAGTAAGAAAGAAGTAAGAAAGAAGTAAGAAAGAAGTAAGAAAGAAGTAAGAAAGAAGTAAGAAAGAAGTAAGAAAGAAGTAAGAAAGAAGTAAGAAAGAAGTAAGAAAGAAGTAAGAAAGAAGTAAGAAGGAATGAAGAAAGAAGTAAGAAAGAAGTAAGAAAGAAGAAAGAAAGAAGTAAGAAAGAAGAGAGAAAGAAGTAAGAAAGAAGTATGAAAGAAGAAAGAAAGAAGTAAGAAAGAAAGAAGAAAGAAGTAAAAAAGAAGTAAGAAAGAAGAACGAAAGAAGAAAGAAAGAAGTAAGAAGGAAGTAAGAAAGAAGTAAGGAAGAAGTACGAAAGAAGTAAGAAAGAAGTAAGAAAGAAAGAAGTAAGAAAGAAGTAAGAAAGAAGTAAGAAAGAAGTATGAAAGAAGTAATAAAGAAGAAAGAAAGAAGTAAGAAAGAAGTAAGAAAGAAGTAAGAAAGAAGTAAGAAAGAAAGAAGAAAGAAGTAAGAAAGAAGTAAGAAAGAAGTAAGAAAGAAGTAAGAAAGAAGTAAGAAAGAAGTAAGAAAGAAAGAAGAAGGAAGTAAGAAAGAATTAAGAAAGAAGTAAGAAAGAAATAAGAAAGAAGAAAAAAGAAGTTAGAAAGAAGTAAGAAAGAAGTAAGAAAGAAGTAAGAAAGAAGAAAGAAAGAAGTAAGAAAGAAGAAAGAAAGAAAGAAGAAAGAAGTAAAAAAGAAGTAAGAAAGAAGTAAGAAAGAAGTAAGAAAGAAGAAAGACAGAAGTAAGAAGGAATGAAGAAAGAAGTAAGAAAGAAGTAAGAAGGAAGTAAGAAAGAAGTAAGAGAGAAGTAAGAAAGAAGTAAGAAAGAAGAAAGAAAGAAGTTAGAAACAAGTAAGAAAGAAGTAAGAAAGAAGTAAGAAAGAAAGAAGAAAAAAAAGAAAGAAAGAAGTAAGAAAGAAGAAAGAAAGAAGTAAGAAAGAAGTAAGAAAGAAGTAAGAAAGAGGTAAGAAAGAAGTAAGAAAGAAGTAAGAAAGAAGTAAGAAAGAAGTAAGAAGGAATGAAGAAAGAGGTAAGAAAGAAGTAAGAAAGAAGAAAGAAAGAAGTAAGAAGGAAGAAAGAAAGAACGAAGTAAGAAGGAATGAAGAAAGAAGCAAGAAAGAAGTAAGAAAGTAGTTAGAAAGAAGTAAGAAAGAAGTAAGAAAGAAGAAAAAAGAAGTTAGAAAGAAGTAAGAAAGAAGTAAGAAAGAAGAAAGAAAGAAGTAAGAAAGAAGAAAGAAAGAAAGAAGTAAGAAGGAATGAAGGAAGAAGTAAGAAAGAAGTAAGAAAGAAGTAAGAAGGAATGAAGAAAGAAGTAAGAAAGAAGTATGAAAGAAGAAAGAAGTAAGAAAGAAAGAAGAAAGAAGTAAGAAAGAAGTAAGAAAGAAGAACGAAAGAAGTAAGAAAAAAGAAAGAAAGAAGTAAGAAAGAAGTAAGAAAGAAGTAAGAAAGAAGTAAGAAAGAAGTAAGAAAGAAGTAAGAAAGAAGTAAGAAAGAAGTAAGAAAGAAGTAAGAAAGAAGTAAGAAGGAATGAAGAAAGAAGTAAGAAAGAAGTAAGAAAGAAGTAAGAAAGAAGTAAGAAAGAAGAAAGAAAGAAGTAAGAAAGTAGTTAGAAAGAAGAAAGAAAGAAGTAAGAAAGAAGAAAAAAGAAGTTAGAAAGAAGTAAGAAAGAAGTAAGAAAGAAGTAAGAAAGAAGTAAGAAAGAAGTAAGAAAGAAGTAAGAAAGAAGTAAGAAAGAAGAAAGAAAGAAGTAAGAAAGAAGTATGAAAGAAGAAAGAAGTAAGAAAGAAAGAAGAAAGAAGTAAGAAAGAAGTAAGAAAGAAGAACGAAAGAAGTAAGAAAAAAGAAAGAAAGAAGTAAGAAAGAAGTAAGAAAGAAGTAAGAAAGAAGTAAGAAAGAAGTAAGAAAGAAAGAAGAAAGAAGTAAGAAAGAAGTAAGAAAGAAGTAAGAAAGAAGTAAGAAAGAAGTAAGAAAGAAAGAAGAAGGAAGTAAGAAAGAATTAAGAAAGAAGTAAGAAAGAAGACACAAAGAAGAAAGAAAGAATTAAGAAAGAAGTAAGAAAGAAGTAAGAAAGTAGTTAGAAAGAAGTAAGAAAGAAGTAAGAAAGAAGAAAAAAGTTAGAAAGAAGTAAGAAAGAAGTAAGAAAGAAGAAAGAAAGAAGTAAGAAAGAAAGAAGTAAGAAGGAATGAAGGAAGAAGTAAGAAAGAAGTAAGAAAGAAGTAAGAAAGAAGTAAGAAAGGAGTAAGAAAGAAGTAAGAAAGAAAGAAGAAAGAAGAAAGAAAGTAGCAAGAAAGAAGAAAGAAAGAAGTAAGAAAGAAGTAAGAAAGAAGAAAGTAGTAAGAAATAAGTAAGAAATAAGTAAGAAAGAAGTAAGAAAGAAGTAAGAAAGAAGTAAGAAAGAAGTAAGAAAGAAGTAAGAAAGAAGTAAGAAAGAAGTAAGAAAGAAGAAAGAAAGAAGTAAGAAAGAAGAGAGAAAGAAGAAAGAAAGAAGTATGAAAGAAGAAAGAAAGAAGTAAGAAAGAAAGAAGAAAGAAGGAATGAAGGAAGAAGTAAGAAAGTAGTTAGAAAGAAGTAAGAAAGAAGTAAGAAAGAAGAAAAAAGAAGTTAGAAAGAAGTAAGAAAGAAGTAAGAAAGAAGAAAGAAAGAAGTAAGAAAGAAGAAAGAAAGAAAGAAGTAAGAAGGAATGAAGGAAGAAGTAAGAAAGAAGTAAGAAAGAAGTAAGAAGGAATGAAGAAATAAGTAAGAAAGAAGTATGAAAGAAGAAAGAAGTAAGAAAGAAAGAAGAAAGAAGTAAGAAAGAAGTAAGAAAGAAGAACGAAAGAAGTAAGAAAAAAGAAAGAAAGAAGTAAGAAATAAGTAAGAAAGAAGTAAGAAAGAAGTAAGAAAGAAAGAAGAAAGAAGTAAGAAAGAAGTAAGAAAGAAGTAAGAAAGAAGTAAGAAAGAAGTAAGAAAGAAGTAAGGAAGAAGTAAGAAAGAAGTAAGAAAGAAGTAAGAAAGAAGTAAGAAAGAAGTAAGAAGGAATGAAGAAAGAAGTAAGAAAGAAGTAAGAAAGAAGTAAGAAAGAAGTAAGAAAGAAGAAAGAAAGAAGTAAGAAAGTAGTTAGAAAGAAGTAAGAAAGAAGTAAGAAAGAAGAAAAAAGAAGTTAGAAAGAAGTAAGAAAGAAGTAAGAAAGAAGTAAGAAAGAAGTAATAAAGAAGTAAGAAAGAAGTGAGGAAGAAGTAAGAAAGAAGAAAGAAAGAAGTAAGAAAGAAGACAGAAAGAAGTAAGAAAGAAGTATGAAAGAAGAACGAAAGAAGTAAGAAAAAAGAAAGAAAGAAGTAAGAAAGAAGTAAGAAAGAAGTAAGAAAGAAGTAAGAAAGAAGTAAGAAAGAAAGAAGAAAGAAGTAAGAAAGAAGTAAGAAAGAAGTAAGAAAGAAGTAAGAAAGAAGTAAGAAAGAAAGAAGAAGGAAGTAAGAAAGAATTAAGAAAGAAGTAAGAAAGAAGTAAGAAAGAAGTGAGAAAGAAGTAAGAAAGAAGAAAGAAAGAAGTAAGAAAGAAGTAAGAAAGAAAGAAGAAAGAAGTAAGAAAGAAGTAAGAAAGAAGTAAGAAAGAAGTAAAAAAGAAGTAAGAAAGAAGTAAGAAAGAAAGAAGAAAGAAGTAAGAAAGAATTAAGAAAGAAGTAAGAAAGAAGTAAGGAAGAAGAAAGAAAGAAGTAAGAAAGAAGAAAGAAAGAAGTAAGAAAGAAGTAAGAAAGAAGTAAGAAAGAAGTAAGAAATAAGTAAGAAAGAAAGATGAAAGAAGTAAGAAAGAAGTAAGAAAGAAGTAAGAAAGAAGTAAGAAAGAAGATAAAAGAAGTTAGAAAGAAGAAAGAAAGAAGTAAGAAAGAAGTAAGAAAGAAAGAAGAAAGAAGTAAGAAAGAAGAAAGAAAGAAGTAAGAAAGAAGACAGAAAGAAGAAAGAAAGAATTAAGAAAGAAGTAAGAAAGAAGTAAGAAAGTAGTTAGAAAGAAGTAAGAAAGAAGTAAGAAAGAAGTAAGAAAGAAGAAAGAAAGAAGTAAGAAAGAAAGAAGTAAGAAGGAATGAAGGAAGAAGTAAGAAAGAAGTAAGAAAGAAGTAAGAAAGAAGTAAGAAAGAAGTAAGAAAGAAGTAAGAAAGAAGTAAGAAAGAAAGAAGAAAGAAGAAAGAAAGTAGCAAGAAAGAAGAAAGAAAGAAGTAAGAAAGAAGTAAGAAAGAAGAAAGTAGTAAGAAATAAGTAAGAAATAAGTAAGAAAGAAGTAAGAAAGAAGTAAGAAGGAATGAAGAAAGAAGTAAGAAAGAAGTAAGAAAGAAGAAAGAAAGAAGTAAGAAAGAAGTAAGAAAGAAGTAAGAAAGAAGTAAGAAAGAAGTAAGAAAGAAGTAAGAAAGAAGTAAGAAAGAAGTAAGAAAGAAGTAAGAAAGAAAGAAGAAAGAAGTAAGAAAGAAGTAAGAAAGAAGTAAGAAAGAAATAAGAAAGAAGAAAAAAGAAGTTAGAAAGAAGTAAGAAAGAAGTAAGAAAGAAGTAAGAAAGAAGAAAGAAAGAAGGAAGAAAGAAGAAAGAAAGAAAGAAGAAAGAAGTAAAAAAGAAGTAAGAAAGAAGTAAGAAAGAAGTAAGAAAGAAGAAAGACAGAAGTAAGAACGAATGAAGAAAGAAGTAAGAAAGAAGTAAGAAGGAAGTAAGAAAGAAGTAAGAGAGAAGTAAGAAAGAAGTAAGAAAGAAGAAAGAAAGAAGTTAGAAAGAAGTAAGAAAGAAGTAAGAAAGAAGTAAGAAAGAAAGAAGAAAAAAGAAAGAAAGAAGTAAGAAAGAAAGAAGAAAGAAGTAAGAAAGAAGAAAGAAAGAAGTAAGAAAGAAGACAGAAAGAAGAAAGAAAGAATTAAGAAAGAAGTAAGAAAGAAGTAAGAAAGTAGTTAGAAAGAAGTAAGAAAGAAGTAAGAAAGAAGAAAAAAAGTTAGAAAGAAGTAAGAAAGAAGTAAGAAAGAAGAAAGAAAGAAGTAAGAAAGAAAGAAGTAAGAAGGAATGAAGGAAGAAGTAAGAAAGAAGTAAGAAAGAAGTAAGAAAGAAGTAAGAAAGAAGTAAGAAAGAAGTAAGAAAGAAGTAAGAAAGAAAGAAGAAAGAAGAAAGAAAGTAGCAAGAAAGAAGTAAGAAAGAAGTAAGAAAGAAGTAAGAAAGAAGAAAGTAGTAAGAAATAAGTAAGAAATAAGTAAGAAATAAGTAAGAAAGAAGTAAGAAGGAATGAAGAAAGAAGTAAGAAAGAAGTAAGAAAGAAGAAAGAAAGAAGTAAGAAAGAAGTAAGAAAGAAGTAAGAAAGAAGTAAGAAAGAAGTAAGAAAGAAGTAAGAAAGAAGTAAGAAAGAAGTAAGAAAGAAGTAAGAAAGAAGTAAGAAAGAAAGAAGAAAGAAGTAAGAAAGAAGTAAGAAAGAAGTAAGAAAGAAATAAGAAAGAAGAAAAAAGAAGTTAGAAAGAAGTAAGAAAGAAGTAAGAAAGAAGTAAGAAAGAAGAAAGAAAGAAGTAAGAAAGAAGAAAGAAAGAAAGAAGAAAGAAGTAAAAAAGAAGTAAGAAAGAAGTAAGAAAGAAGTAAGAAAGAAGAAAGACAGAAGTAAGAACGAATGAAGAAAGAAGTAAGAAAGAAGTAAGAAGGAAGTAAGAAAGAAGTAAGAGAGAAGTAAGAAAGAAGTAAGAAAGAAGAAAGAAAGAAGTTAGAAAGAAGTAAGAAAGAAGTAAGAAAGAAGTAAGAAAGAAAGAAGAAAAAAGAAAGAAAGAAGTAAGAAAGAAGAAAGAAAGAAGTAAGAAAGAAGTAAGAAAGAAGTAAGAAAGAGGTAAGAAAGAAGTAAGAAAGAAGTAAGAAAGAAGTAAGAAAGAAGTAAGAACGAAGTAAGAAGGAATGAAGAAAGAAGCAAGAAAGAAGTAAGAAAGTAGTTAGAAAGAAGTAAGAAAGAAGTAAGAAAGAAGAAAAAAGAAGTTAGAAAGAAGTAAGAAAGAAGTAAGAAAGAAGAAAGAAAGAAGTAAGAAAGAAGAAAGGAAGAAAGAAGTAAGAAGGAATGAAGAAAGAAGTAAGAAAGAAGTAAGAAAGAAGTAAGAAGGAATGAAGAAAGAAGTAAGAAAGAAGTATGAAAGAAGAAAGAAGTAAGAAAGAAAGAAGAAAGAAGTAAGAAAGAAGTAAGAAAGAAGAACGAAAGAAGTAAGAAAAAAGAAAGAAAGAAGTAAGAAAGAAGTAAGAAAGAAGTAAGAAAGAAGTAAGAAAGAAAGAAGAAAGAAGTAAGAAAGAAGTAAGAAAGAAGTAAGAAAGAAGTAAGAAAGAAGTAAGAAAGAAGTAAGGAAGAAGTAAGAAAGAAGTAAGAAAGAAGTAAGAAAGAAGTAAGAAAGAAGTAAGAAGGAATGAAGAAAGAAGTAAGAAAGAAGTAAGAAAGAAGTAAGGAAGAAGTAAGAAAGAAGAAAGAAAGAAGTAAGAAATTAGTTAGAAAGAAGTAAGAAAGAAGTAAGAAAGAAGAAGAAAGAAGTAAGAAAGAAGTAAGAAAGAAGTAAGAAAGAAGTAAGAAAGAAGTAAGAAAGAAGTAAGAAAGAAGAAAGAAAGAAGTAAGAAAGAAGTATGAAAGAAGAAAGAAGTAAGAAAGAAAGAAGAAAGAAGTAAGAAAGAAGTAAGAAAGAAGAACGAAAGAAGGAAGAAAAAAGAAAGAAAGAAGTAAGAAAGAAGTAAGAAAGAAGTAAGAAAGAAGTAAGAAAGAAGTAAGAAAGAAAGAAGAAAGAAGTAAGAAAGAAGTAAGAAAGAAGTAAGGAAGAAGTAAGAAAGAAAGAAGAAGGAAGTAAGAAAGAATTAAGAAAGAAGTAAGAAAGAAGACACAAAGAAGAAAGAAAGAATTAAGAAAGAAGTAAGAAAGAAGTAAGAAAGTAGTTAGAAAGAAGTAAGAAAGAAGTAAGAAAGAAGAAAAAAGTTAGAAAGAAGTAAGAAAGAAGTAAGAAAGAAGAAAGAAAGAAGTAAGAAAGAAAGAAGTAAGAAGGAATGAAGGAAGAAGTAAGAAAGAAGTAAGAAAGAAGTAAGAAAGAAGTAAGAAAGAAGTAAGAAAGAAGTAAGAAAGAAAGAAGAAAGAAGAAAGAAAGTAGCAAGAAAGAAGAAAGAAAGAAGTAAGAAAGAAGTAAGAAAGAAGAAAGTAGTAAGAAATAAGTAAGAAATAAGTAAGAAATAAGTAAGAAAGAAGTAAGAAAGAAGTAAGAAAGAAGTAAGAAAGAAGTAAGAAAGAAGTAAGAAAGAAGTAAGAAAGTAGTAAGAAAGTAGTAAGAAACAAGAAAGAAAGAAGTAAGGAAGAAGAAAGAAGGAAGAAAGAAAGAAGTAAGAAAGAAGAAAGAAAGAAGTAAGAAAGAAGTAAGAAAGAAGAAAAAAAGAAGTAAGAAAGAAGAAAGAAAGAAGAAAGAAAGAATTAAGAAAGAAGTAAGAAAGAAGCAAGAAAGTAGTTAGAAAGAAGTAAGAAAGAAGTAAGAAAGTAGAAAATAGAAGTTAGAAAGAAGAAAGAAAGAAGAAAGAAAGAAGTAAGAAAGAAGTAAGAAAGAAGTAAGAAAGAAGTAAGAAAGAAGAAAGAAAGAAAGAAGAAAGAAGTAAGAAAGCAGTAAGAAAGAAGTAAGAAAGAAGTA
Organism: Columba livia; assembly: GCF_036013475.1. Taxonomy (NCBI): domain Eukaryota; kingdom Metazoa; phylum Chordata; class Aves; order Columbiformes; family Columbidae; genus Columba; species Columba livia. The sequence goes on from NW_027043291.1 coordinate 41,373, forward strand.
AGAAAGAAGTAAGAAAGAAGTAAGAAAGAAGTAAGAAAGAAGTAAGAAAGAAGTAAGAAAGAAGTAAGAAGGAATGAAGAAAGAAGTAAGAAAGAAGTAAGAAAGAAGAAAGAAAGAAGTAAGAAAGAAGAGAGAAAGAAGTAAGAAAGAAGTATGAAAGAAGAAAGAAAGAAGTAAGAAAGAAAGAAGAAAGAAGTAAGAAAGAAGTAAGAAAGAAGAACGAAAGAAGAAAGAAAGAAGAAAGAAAGAAGTAAGAAGGAAGTAAGAAAGAAGTAAGGAAGAAGTACGAAAGAAGTAAGAAAGAAGTAAGAAAGAAAGAAGTAAGAAAGAAGTAAGAAAGAAGTAAGAAAGAAGTAAGAAAGAAAGAAGAAAGAAGTAAGAAAGAAGTAAGAAAGAAGTAAGAAAGAAGTAAGAAAGAAGTAAGAAAGAAGTAAGAAAGAAAGAAGAAGGAAGTAAGAAAGAATTAAGAAAGAAGTAAGAAAGAAGTAAGAAAGAAGAAAGAAAGAAGTAAGAAAGAAGAAAGAAAGAAGTAAGAAAGAAGTAAGAAAGAAAGAAGAAAGAAGTAAGAAAGAAGTAAGAAAGAAGTAAGAAAGAAGTAAAAAAGAAGTAAGAAAGAAGTAAGAAAGAAAGAAGAAAGAAGTAAGAAAGAATTAAGAAAGAAGTAAGAAAGAAGTAAGGAAGAAGTAAGAAAGAAGTAAAGAAAGAAGTTAGAAAGAAGTAAGAAAAAAGTAAGAAAGAAGTAAGAAAGAAAGAAGAAAAAAGAAAGAAAGAAGTAAGAAAGAAGAAAGAAAGAAGTAAGAAAGAAGTAAGAAAGAAGTAAGAAAGAAGTAAGAAAGAAGTAAGAAAGAAGTAAGAAGGAATGAAGAAAGAAGTAAGAAAGAAGTAAGAAAGAAGAAAGAAAGAAGTAAGAAAGAAGTAAGAAAGAAGTAAGAAAGTAGAAAATAGAAGTTAGAAAGAAGAAAGAAAGAAGAAAGAAAGGAGTAAGAAAGAAGTAAGAAAGAAGTAAGAAAGAAGTAAGAAAGAAGAAAGAAAGAAAGAAGAAAGAAGTAAGAAAGCAGTAAGAAAGAAGTAAGAAAGAAGTAAGAAAGAAGTAAGAAAGAAGTAAGAAAGAAGTAAGAAAGAAGTAAGAAAGAAGTAAGAAAGAAGTAAGAAGGAATGAAGAAAGAAGTAAGAAAGAAGTAAGAAAGAAGAAAGAAAGAAGTAAGAAAGAAGAGAGAAAGAAGTAAGAAAGAAGTATGAAAGAAGAAAGAAAGAAGTAAGAAAGAAAGAAGAAAGAAGTAAGAAAGAAGTAAGAAAGAAGAACGAAAGAAGAAAGAAAGAAGAAAGAAAGAAGTAAGAAGGAAGTAAGAAAGAAGTAAGGAAGAAGTACGAAAGAAGTAAGAAAGAAGTAAGAAAGAAAGAAGTAAGAAAGAAGTAAGAAAGAAGTAAGAAAGAAGTAAGAAAGAAAGAAGAAAGAAGTAAGAAAGAAGTAAGAAAGAAGTAAGAAAGAAGTAAGAAAGAAGTAAGAAAGAAGTAAGAAAGAAGTAAGAAAGAAAGAAGAAGGAAGTAAGAAAGAATTAAGAAAGAAGTAAGAAAGAAGAAAGAAAGAAGTAAGAAAGAAGAAAGAAAGAAGTAAGAAAGAAGTAAGAAAGAAAGAAGAAAGAAGTAAGAAAGAAGTAAGAAAGAAGAAAAAAGAAGTTAGAAAGAAGTAAGAAAGAAGTAAGAAAGAAGTAAGAAAGAAGTAATAAAGAAGTAAGAAAGAAGTAAGAAAGAAGTAAGAAAGAAGAAAGAAAGAAGTAAGAAAGAAGTAAGAAAGAAAGAAGAAAGAAGTAAGAAAGAAGTAAGAAAGAAGTAAGAAAGAAGTAAAAAAGAAGTAAGAAAGAAGTAAGAAAGAAAGAAGAAAGAAGTAAGAAAGAATTAAGAAAGAAGTAAGAAAGAAGTAAGGAAGAAGTAAGAAAGAAGTAAAGAAAGAAGTTAGAAAGAAGTAAGAAAAAAGTAAGAAAGAAGTAAGAAAGAAAGAAGAAAAAAGAAAGAAAGAAGTAAGAAAGAAGAAAGAAAGAAGTAAGAAAGAAGTAAGAAAGAAGTAAGAAAGAAGTAAGAAAGAAGTAAGAAAGAAGTAAGAAGGAATGAAGAAAGAAGTAAGAAAGAAGTAAGAAAGAAGAAAGAAAGAAGTAAGAAAGAAGTAAGAAAGAAGTAAGAAAGTAGAAAATAGAAGTTAGAAAGAAGAAAGAAAGAAGAAAGAAAGAAGTAAGAAAGAAGTAAGAAAGAAGTAAGAAAGAAGTAAGAAAGAAGAAAGAAAGAAAGAAGAAAGAAGTAAGAAAGCAGTAAGAAAGAAGTAAGAAAGAAGTAAGAAAGAAGTAAGAAAGAAGTAAGAAAGAAGTAAGAAAGAAGTAAGAAAGAAGTAAGAAAGAAGTAAGAAGGAATGAAGAAAGAAGTAAGAAAGAAGTAAGAAAGAAGAAAGAAAGAAGTAAGAAAGAAGAGAGAAAGAAGTAAGAAAGAAGTATGAAAGAAGAAAGAAAGAAGTAAGAAAGAAAGAAGAAAGAAGTAAGAAAGAAGTAAGAAAGAAGAACGAAAGAAGAAAGAAAGAAGAAAGAAAGAAGTAAGAAGGAAGTAAGAAAGAAGTAAGGAAGAAGTACGAAAGAAGTAAGAAAGAAGTAAGAAAGAAAGAAGTAAGAAAGAAGTAAGAAAGAAGTAAGAAAGAAGTAAGAAAGAAAGAAGAAAGAAGTAAGAAAGAAGTAAGAAAGAAGTAAGAAAGAAGTAAGAAAGAAGTAAGAAAGAAGTAAGAAAGAAGTAAGAAAGAAAGAAGAAGGAAGTAAGAAAGAATTAAGAAAGAAGTAAGAAAGAAGTAAGAAAGAAGAAAGAAAGAAGTAAGAAAGAAGAAAGAAAGAAGTAAGAAAGAAGTAAGAAAGAAAGAAGAAAGAAGTAAGAAAGAAGTAAGAAAGAAGTAAGAAAGAAGTAAAAAAGAAGTAAGAAAGAAGTAAGAAAGAAAGAAGAAAGAAGTAAGAAAGAATTAAGAAAGAAGTAAGAAAGAAGTAAGGAAGAAGTAAGAAAGAAGTAAAGAAAGAAGTTAGAAAGAAGTAAGAAAAAAGTAAGAAAGAAGTAAGAAAGAAAGAAGAAAAAAGAAAGAAAGAAGTAAGAAAGAAGAAAGAACGAAGTAAGAAAGAAGTAAGAAAGAAGTAAGAAAGAAGTAAGAAAGAAGTAAGAAAGAAGTAAGAAGGAATGAAGAAAGAAGTAAGAAAGAAGTAAGAAAGAAGAAAGAAAGAAGTAAGAAAGAAGTAAGAAAGAAGTAAGAAAGAAAGAAGAAAGAAGTAAGAAAGAAGTAAGAAAGAAGTAAGAAAAAAATAAGAAAGAAGAAAAAAGAAGTTAGAAAGAAGTTAGAAAGAAGTAAGAGAGAAGTAAGAAAGAAGTAAGAAAGAAGAAAGAAAGAAGTTAGAAAGAAGTAAGAAAGAAGTAAGAAAGAAGTAAGAAAGAAAGAAGAAAAAAGAAAGAAAGAAGTAAGAAAGAAGAAAGAAAGAAGTAAGAAAGAAGTAAGAAAGAAGTAAGAAAGAGGTAAGAAAGAAGTAAGAAAGAAGTAAGAAAGAAGTAAGAAAGAAGTAAGAAGGAATGAAGAAAGAGGTAAGAAAGAAGTAAGAAAGAAGAAAGAAAGAAGTAAGAAGGAAGAAAGAAAGAACGAAGTAAGAAGGAATGAAGAAAGAAGCAAGAAAGAAGTAAGAAAGTAGTTAGAAAGAAGTAAGAAAGAAGTAAGAAAGAAGAAAAAAGAAGTTAGAAAGAAGTAAGAAAGAAGAAAGAAAGAAGTAAGAAAGAAGAAAGAAAGAAAGAAGTAAGAAGGAATGAAGGAAGAAGTAAGAAAGAAGTAAGAAAGAAGTAAGAAGGAATGAAGAAAGAAGTAAGAAAGAAGTATGAAAGAAGAAAGAAGTAAGAAAGAAAGAAGAAAGAAGTAAGAAAGAAGTAAGAAAGAAGAACGAAAGAAGAAAAAAGAAAGAAAGAAGTAAGAAAGAAGTAAGAAAGAAGTAAGAAAGAAGTAAGAAAGAAAGAAGAAAGAAGAAAAAGAGAAGTAAGAAAGAAGAAAGAAAGAAGAAAGAAAGAATTAAGAAAGAAGTAAGAAAGAAGCAAGAAAGTAGTTAGAAAGAAGTAAGAAAGAAGTAAGAAAGTAGAAAATAGAAGTTAGAAAGAAGAATGAAAGAAGAAAGAAAGAAGTAAGAAAGAAGTAAGAAAGAAGTAAGAAAGAAGTAAGAAAGAAGAAAGAAAGAAAGAAGAAAGAAGTAAGAAAGAAGTAAGAAAGAAGTAAGAAAGAAGTAAGAAAGAAGTAAGAAAGAAGTAAGAAAGAAGTAAGAAAGAAGTAAGAAAGAAGTAAGAAAGAAGTAAGAAGGAATGAAGAAAGAAGTAAGAAAGAAGAAAGAAAGAAGTAAGAAAGAAGAGAGAAAGAAGTAAGAAAGAAGAACGAAAGAAGAAAGAAAGAAGTAAGAAGGAAGTAAGAAAGAAGTAAGGAAGAAGTACGAAAGAAGTAAGAAAGAAGTAAGAAAGAAAGAAGTAAGAAAGAAGTAAGAAAGAAGTAAGAAAGAAGTATGAAAGAAGTAATAAAGAAGAAAGAAAGAAGTAAGAAAGAAGTAAGAAAGAAGTAAGAAAGAAGTAAGAAAGAAAGAAGAAAGAAGTAAGAAAGAAGTAAGAAAGAAGTAAGAAAGAAGTAAGAAAGAAGTAAGAAAGAAGTAAGAAAGAAAGAAGAAGGAAGTAAGAAAGAATTAAGAAAGAAGTAAGAAAGAAATAAGAAAGAAGAAAAAAGAAGTTAGAAAGAAGTAAGAAAGAAGTAAGAAAGAAGTAAGAAAGAATAAAGAAAGAAGAAAGAAGTAAGAAAGAAAGAAGAAAGAAGTAAGAAAGAAGTAAGAAAGAAGAAAGAAAGAAGTAAGAAAGAAGAAAGAAAGAAGTAAGAAAGAAGTAAGAAAGAAAGAAGAAAGAAGTAAGAAAGAAGTAAGAAAGAAGTAAGAAAGAAGTAAAAAAGAAGTAAGAAAGAAGTAAGAAAGAAAGAAGAAAGAAGGAAGAAAGAATTAAGAAAGAAGTAAGAAAGAAGTAAGGAAGAAGTAAGAAAGAAGTAAAGAAAGAAGTTAGAAAGAAGTAAGAAAAAAGTAAGAAAGAAGTAAGAAAGAAAGAAGAAAAAAGAAAGAAAGAAGTAAGAAAGAAGAAAGAAAGAAGTAAGAAAGAAGTAAGAAAGAAGTAAGAAAGAAGTAAGAAAGAAGTAAGAAAGAAGTAAGAAGGAATGAAGAAGTAAGGAAGAAGTAAGAAAGAAGAAAGAAAGAAGTAAGAAAGAAGTAAGAAAGAAGTAAGAAAGAAGTAAGAAAGAAAGAAGAAAGAAGTAAGAAAGAAGTAAGAAAGAAGTAAGAAAGAAATAAGAAAGAAGAAAAAAGAAGTTAGAAAGAAGAAAGAAGTAAGAAAGAAGTAAGAAAGAAGAAAGAAAGAAGTAAGAAAGAAGAAAGAAAAAGAAGAAAGAAGTAAAAAAGAAGTAAGAAAGAAGTAAGAAAGAAGTAAGAAAGAAGAAAGACAGAAGTAAGAAGGAATGAAGAAAGAAGTAAGAAAGAAGTAAGAAGGAAGTAAGAAAGAAGTAAGAAAGAAGTAAGAAAGAGGTAAGAAGGAATGAAGAAAGAGGTAAGAAAGAAGTAAGAAAGAAGAAAGAAAGAAGTAAGAAGGAAGAAAGAAAGAACGAAGTAAGAAGGAATGAAGAAAGAAGCAAGAAAGAAGTAAGAAAGTAGGTAGAAAGAAGTAAGAAAGAAGTAAGAAAGAAGAAAAAAGAAGTTAGAAAGAAGTAAGAAAGAAGTAAGAAAGAAGAAAGAAAGAAGTAAGAAAGAAGAAAGAAAGAAAGAAGTAAGAAGGAATGAAGGAAGAAGTAAGAAAGAAGTAAGAAGGAATGAAGAAAGAAGTAAGAAAGAAGTATGAAAGAAGAAAGAAGTAAGAAAGAAAGAAGAAAGAAGTAAGAAAGAAGTAAGAAAGAAGAACGAAAGAAGTAAGAAAAAAGAAAGAAAGAAGTAAGAAAGAAGTAAGAAAGAAGTAAGAAAGAAGTAAGAAAGAAAGAAGAAAGAAGTAAGAAAGAAGTAAGAAAGAAGTAAGAAAGAAGTAAGAAAGAAGTAAGAAAGAAGTAAGAAAGAAGTAAGAAAGAAGTAAGAAAGAAGTAAGAAAGAAGTAAGAAAGAAGTAAGAAAGAAGTAAGAAGGAATGAAGAAAGAAGTAAGAAAGAAGTAAGAAAGAAGTAAGAAAGAAGTAAGAAAGAAGAAAGAAAGAAGTAAGAAAGTAGTTAGAAAGAAGTAAGAAAGAAGTAAGAAAGAAGAAAAAAGAAGTTAGAAAGAAGTAAGAAAGAAGTAAGAAAGAAGTAAGAAAGAAGTAATAAAGAAGTAAGAAAGAAGTAAGAAAGAAGTAAGAAAGAAGAAAGAAAGAAGTAAGAAAGAAGAAAGAAAGAAGTAAGAAAGAAGTATGAAAGAAGAAAGAAGTAAGAAAGAAAGAAGAAAGAAGTAAGAAAGAAGTAAGAAAGAAGAACGAAAGAAGTAAGAAAAAAGAAAGAAAGAAGTAAGAAAGAAGTAAGAAAGAAGTAAGAAAGAAGTAAGAAAGAAGTAAGAAAGAAAGAAGAAAGAATAAGAAAGAAGTAAGAAAGAAGTAAGAAAGAAGTAAGAAAGAAGTAAGAAAGAAAGAAGAAGGAAGTAGAAAGAATTAAGAAAGAAGTAAGAAAGAAGTAAGAAAGAAGAGAGAAAGAAGTAAGAAAGAAGAAAGAAAGAAGTAAGAAAGAAGTAAGAAAGAAAGAAGAAAGAAGTAAGAAAGAAGTAAGAAAGAAGTAAGAAAGAAGTAAAAAAGAAGTAAGAAAGAAGTAAGAAAGAAAGAAGAAAGAAGTAAGAAAGAATTAAGAAAGAAGTAAGAAAGAAGTAAGGAAGAAGAAAGAAAGAAGTAAGAAAGAAGAAAGAAAGAAGTAAGAAAGAAGTAAGAAAGAAGTAAGAAAGAAGTAAGAAAGAAAGAAGAAAGAAGTAAGAAAGAAGTAAGAAATAAGTAAGAAAGAAGTAAGAAAGAAGATAAAAGAAGTTAGAAAGAAGAAAGAAAGAAGTAAGAAAGAAGTAAGAAAGAAAGAAGAAAGAAGTAAGAAAGAAGAAAGAAAGAAGTAAGAAAGAAGACAGAAAGAAGAAAGAAAGAATTAAGAAAGAAGTAAGAAAGAAGTAAGAAAGTAGTTAGAAAGAAGTAAGAAAGAAGTAAGAAAGAAGAAAGAAAGAAGTAAGAAAGAAAGAAGTAAGAAGGAATGAAGGAAGAAGTAAGAAAGAAGTAAGAAAGAAGTAAGAAAGAAGTAAGAAAGAAGTAAGAAAGAAAGAAGAAAGAAGAAAGAAAGTAGCAAGAAAGTAGCAAGAAAGAAGTAAGAAAGAAGTAAGAAAGAAATAAGAAAGAAGAAAGTAGTAAGAAATAAGTAAGAAATAAGTAAGAAATAAGTAAGAAATAAGTAAGAAAGAAGTAAGAAAGAAGTAAGAAAGAAGTAAGAAAGAAGTAAGAAAGAAGTAAGAAAGTAGTAAGAAAGTAGTAAGAAACAAGAAAGAAAGAAGTAAGGAAGAAGAAAGAAGGAAGAAAGAAAGAAGTAAGAAAGAAGAAAGAAAGAAGTAAGAAAGAAGTAAGAAAGAAGAAAAAAAGAAGTAAGAAAGAAGAAAGAAAGAAGAAAGAAAGAATTAAGAAAGAAGTAAGAAAGAAGCAAGAACGTAGTTAGAAAGAAGTAAGAAAGAAGTAAGAAAGTAGAAAATAGAAGTTAGAAAGAAGAAAGAAAGAAGAAAGAAAGAAGTAAGAAAGAAGTAAGAAAGAAGTAAGAAAGAAGTAAGAAAGAAGTAAGAAAGAAGTAAGAAAGAAGTAAGAAAGAAGTAAGAAAGAAGTAAGAAAGAAGTAAGAAGGAATGAAGAAATAAGTAAGAAAGAAGTAAGAAAGAAGAAAGAAAGAAGTAAGAAAGAAGAGAGAAAGAAGTAAGAAAGAAGTATGAAAGAAGAAAGAAAGAAGTAAGAAAGAAAGAAGAAAGAAGTAAGAAAGAAGTAAGAAAGAAGAACGAAAGAAGAAAGAAAGAAGAAAGAAAGAAGTAAGAAGGAAGTAAGAAAGAAGTAAGGAAGAAGTACGAAAGAAGTAAGAAAGAAGTAAGAAAGAAAGAAGTAAGAAAGAAGTAAGAAAGAAGTATGAAAGAAGTAATAAAGAAGAAAGAAAGAAGTAAGAAAGAAGTAAGAAAGAAGTAAGAAAGAAGTAAGAAAGAAAGAAGAAAGAAGTAAGAAAGAAGTAAGAAAGAAGTAAGAAAGAAGTAAGAAAGAAGTAAGAAAGAAGTAAGAAAGAAGTAAGAAAGAAAGAAGAAGGAAGTAAGAAAGAATTAAGAAAGAAGTAAGAAAGAAGTAAGAAAGAATTAAGATAGAAGTAAGAAAGAAGTAAGAAAGAAGAAAGAAAGAAGTAAGAAAGAAGAAAGAAAGAAGTAAGAAAGAAGTAAGAAAGAAAGAAGAAAGAAGTAAGAAAGAAGTAAGAAAGAAGTAAGAAAGAAGTAAAAAAGAAGTAAGAAAGAAGTAAGAAAGAAAGAAGAAAGAAGTAAGAAAGAATTAAGAAAGAAGTAAGAAAGAAGTAAGGAAGAAGTAAGAAAGAAGTAAAGAAAGAAGTTAGAAAGAAGTAAGAAAAAATAAGAAAGAAGTAAGAAAGAAAGAAGAAAAAAGAAAGAAAGAAGTAAGAAAGAAGAAAGAAAGAAGTAAGAAAGAAGTAAGAAAGAAGTAAGAAAGAAGTAAGAAAGAAGTAAGAAAGAAGTAAGAAGGAATGAAGAAAGAAGTAAGAAAGAAGTAAGAAAGAAGAAAGAAATAAGTAAGAAAGAAGAAAGAAAGAAAGAAGTAAGAAGGAATGAAGAAAGAAGTAAGAAAGAAGTAAGAAATAAGTAAGAAAGAAGTAAGAAAGAAGTAAAGAAAGAAGTTAGAAAGAAGTAAGAAAAAAGTAAGAAAGAAGTAAGAAAGAAAGAAGAAAAAAGAAAGAAAGAAGTAAGAAAGAAGAAAGAAAGAAGTAAGAAAGAAGTAAGAAAGAAGTAAGAAAGAAAGAAGAAAGAAGTAAGAAAGAAGTAAGAAAGAAGTAAGAAAGAAATAAGAAAGAAGAAAAAAGAAGTTAGAAAGAAGTAAGAAAGAAGTAAGAAAGAAGTAAGAAAGAAGAAAGAAAGAAGTAAGAAAGAAGAAAGAAAGAAGTAAGAAGGAAGTAAGAAAGAAAGAAGAAAGAAGTAAGAAAGAAGTAAGAAAGAAGTAAGAAAGAAGTAAGAAAGAAGTAAGAAAGAAGTAAGAAAGAAGTAAGAAAGAAGTAAGAAAGAAAGAAGAAGGAAGTAAGAAAGAATTAAGAAAGAAGTAAGAAAGAAGTAAGAAAGAAGAAAGAAAGAAGTAAGAAAGAAGAAAGAAAGAAGTAAGAAAGAAGTAAGAAAGAAAGAAGAAAGAAGTAAGAAAGAAGTAAGAAAGAAGTAAGAAAGAAGTAAAAAAGAAGTAAGAAAGAAGTAAGAAAGAAAGAAGAAAGAAGTAAGAAAGAATTAAGAAAGAAGTAAGAAAGAAGTAAGGAAGAAGTAAGAAAGAAGTAAAGAAAGAAGTTAGAAAGAAGTAAGAAAAAATAAGAAAGAAGTAAGAAAGAAAGAAGAAAAAAGAAAGAAAGAAGTAAGAAAGAAGAAAGAAAGAAGTAAGAAAGAAGTAAGAAAGAAGTAAGAAAGAAGTAAGAAAGAAGTAAGAAGGAATGAAGAAAGAAGTAAGAAAGAAGTAAGAAAGAAGAAAGAAAGAAGTAAGAAAGAAGAAAGAAAAAAGAAGTAAGAAGGAATGAAGAAAGAAGTAAGAAAGAAGTAAGAAAGAAGTAAGAAAGAAGTAAGAAAGAAGTAAAGAAAGAAGTTAGAAAGAAGTAAGAAAAAAGTAAGAAAGAAGTAAGAAAGAAAGAAGAAAAAAGAAAGAAAGAAGTAAGAAAGAAGAAAGAAAGAAGTAAGAAAGAAGTAAGAAAGAAGTAAGAAAGAAAGAAGAAAGAAGTAAGAAACAAGTAACAAAGAAGTAAGAAAGAAATAAGAAAGAAGAAAAAAGAAGTTAGAAAGAAGTAAGAAAGAAGTAAGAAAGAAAGAAGAAAGAAGTAAAAAAGAAGTAAGAAAGAAGTAAGAAAGAAGTAAGAAAGAAGAAAGACAGAAGTAAGAAGGAATGAAGAAAGAAGTAAGAAAGAAGTAAGAAGGAAGTAAGAAAGAAGTAAGAGAGAAGTAAGAAAGAAGTAAGAAAGAAGAAAGAAAGAAGTTAGAAAGAAGTAAGAAAGAAGTAAGAAAGAAAGAAGAAAAAAGAAAGAAAGAAGTAAGAAAGAAGAAAGAAAGAAGTAAGAAAGAAGTAAGAAAGAAGTAAGAAAGAAGTAAGAAAGAAGTAAGAAAGAAGTAAGAAAGAAGTAAGAAAGAAATAATAAAGAAGTAAGAAGGAATGAAGAAAGAGGTAGGAAAGAAGTAAGAAAGAAGAAAGAAAGAAGTAAGAAGGAAGAAAGAAAGAACGAAGTAAGAAGGAATGAAGAAAGAAGCAAGAAAGAAGTAAGAAAGTAGTTAGAAAGAAGTATGAAAGAAGTAAGAAAGAAGTTAGAAAGAAGTAAGAAAGAAGTAAGAAAGAAGTAAGAAAGTAAGAAGAGAGAAGAAAGAAAGAAGTAAGAAAGAAGAAAGAAAGAAGTAAGAAAGAAGTAAGAAAGAAGAAAGAAAGAAGTAAGAAAGAAGTAAGAAAGAAGTAAGAAAGAAAGAAGAAAGGAGTAAGAAAGAAGGAAGAAAGAAGAAAGAAATAAGAAAGAAGAAAAAAGAAGTTAGAAAGAAGTAAGAAAGAAGTAAGAAAGAAGTAAGAAAGAAGAAAGAAAGAAGTAAGAAAGAAGAAAGAAAGAAAGAAGAAAGAAGTAAGAAAGAAGTAAGAAAGAAGTAAGAAAGAAGTAAGAAAGAAGTAAGAAAGAAGTAAGAAAGAAGTAAGAAAGAAGTAAGAAAGAAGTAAGAATGAATGAAGAAAGAAATAAGAAAGAAGTAAGAAAGAAGTAAGAAAGAAGTAAGAATGAAGAAAGAAAGAAGTAAGAAAGTAGTTAGAAAGAAGTAAGAAAGAAGTAAGAAAGAAGAAAAAAGAAGTAAGAAAGAAGTAAGAAAGAAGTAAGAAAGAAGTAAGAGAGAAGTAAGAAAGAAGAAAGAAAGAAGTAAGAAAGAAGAAAGAAAGAAGTAAGAAAGAAGTATGAAAGAAGAAAGAAAGAAGTAAGAAAGAAAGAAGAAAGAAGTAGGAAAGAAGTAAGAAAGAAGAACGAAAGAAGTAAGAAAGAAGAAAGAAAGAAGTAAGAAAGAAGTAAGAAAGAAGTAAGAAAGAAGTTAGAAAGAAAGAGAAAAGAAGTAAGAAAGAAGTAAGAAAGAAGTAAGAAAGAAGAAAGAAAGAAGTAAGAAAGAAGTAAGAAAGAAATAAGAAAGAAGTAAAGAAAGAAGTTAGAAAGAAGTAAGAAAGAAGTAAGAAAGAAGTAAGTAAGAAAGAAGAAAAAAGAAAGAAAGAAGTAAGAAAGAAGAAAGAAAGAAGTAAGAAAGAAGTAAGAAATAAGAAAGTAAGAAAGAAGTAAGAAAGAAGTAAGAAAGAAGTATGAAAGAAGTAAGAAAGAAGAAAGAAAGAAGTAAGAAAGAAGGAATGAAGAAAGAAGTAAGAAAGAAGTAAGAAAGAAGTAAGAAAGAAATAAGAAAGAAAGAAGAAAAAAGAAAGAAAGAAGTAAGAAAGAAGAAAGAAAGAAGTAAGAAAGAAGTAAGAAAGAAGTAAGAAAGAAAGAGGAAAGAAGTAAGAAAGAAGTAAGAAAGAAGTATGAAAGAAGTAAGAAAGAAGAAAGAAAGAAGTAAGAAAGAAGTAAGAAAGAAGTAAGAAAGAAGTTAGAAAGAAGTAAGAAAGAAGTAAGAAAGAAAGAAGAAAGAAGTTAGAAAGAAGTAAGAAAGAAGTAAGAAAGAAGAAAGTAGTAAGAAAGTAGTAAGAAAGAAGAAAGAAAGAAGTAAGAAAGAAGAAAGAAGGAAGAAAGAAAGAAGTAAGAAAGAAGAAAGAAAGAAGTAAGAAAGAAGTAAGAAAGAAGAAAGAAAGAAGTAAGAAAGAAGTAAGAAAGAAGAAAGAAAGAAGTAAGAAAGAAGAAAGAAAGAAGAAAGAAAGAAGAAAGAAAGAATTAAGAAGGAAGTAAGAAAGAAGTAAGAAAGTAGTTAGAAAGAAGTAAGAAAGAAGAAAGAAAGAAGAAAGAAAGAAGAAAGAAAGAATTAAGAAAGAAGTAAGAAAGAAGTAAGAAAGTAGTTAGAAAGAAGTAAGAAAGAAGTAAGAAAGAAGAAAAAAGAAGTTAGAAAGAAGTAAGAAAGAAGTAAGAAAGTAGTAAGAAAGAAGAAAGAAAGAAGAAAGAAAGAATTAAGAAAGAAGTAAGAAAGAAGTAAGAAAGTAGTTAGAAAGAAGTAAGAAAGAAGTAAGAAAGAAGAAAAAAGAAGTTAGAAAGAAGTAAGAAAGAAGAAAGAAAGAAGTAAGAAAGAAGTAAGAAAGAAGTAAGAAAGAAGTAAGAAAGAAGTAAGAAAGAAGAAAGAAAGAAGTAAGAAAGAAGAAAGAAAGAAGTAAGAAAGAAGTATGAAAGAAGAAAGAAAGAAGTAAGAAAGAAAGAAGAAAGAAGTAAGAAAGAAGTAAGAAAGAAGAACGAAAGAAGTAAAAAAGAAGTAAGAAAGAAGTAAGAAAGAAAGAAGAAAGAAGTAAGAAAGAATTAAGAAAGAAGTAAGAAAGAAGTAAGGAAGAAGAAAGAAAGAAGTAAGAAAGAAGAAAGAAAGAAGTAAGAAAGAAGTAAGAAAGAAGTAAGAAAGAAGTAAGAAAGAAAGAAGAAAGAAGTAAGAAAGAAGTAAGAAATAAGTAAGAAAGAAGTTAAGAAAGAAGATAAAAGAAGTTAGAAAGAAGTAAGAAAGAAGTAAGAAAGAAGTAAGAAAGAAAGAAGAAAGAAGTAAGAAAGAAGAAAGAAAGAAGTAAGAAAGAAGAAAGAAAGAAGAAAGAACGAATTAAGAAAGAAGTAAGAAAGAAGTAAGAAAGTAGTTAGAAAGAAGTAAGAAAGAAGTAAGAAAGAAGAAAAAAAGTTAGAAAGAAGTAAGAAAGAAGTAAGAAAGAAGAAAGAAAGAAGTAAGAAAGAAAGAAGTAAGAAGGAATGAAGGAAGAAGTAAGAAAGAAGTAAGAAAGAAGTAAGAAAGAAGTAAGAAAGAAAGAAGAAAGAAGAAAGAAAGTAGCAAGAAAGAAGAAAGAAAGAAGTAAGAAAGAAGTAAGAAAGAAGTAAGAAAGAAAGAAGAAAGAAGTAAGAAAGAAATAAGAAAGAAGTAAGAAAGAAATAAGAAAGAAGAAAAAAGAAGTTAGAAAGAAGTAAGAAAGAAGTAAGAAAGAAAGAAGAAAGAAGTAAAAAAGAAGTAAGAAAGAAGTAAGAAAGAAGTAAGAAAGAAGAAAGACAGAAGTAAGAAGGAATGAAGAAAGAAGTAAGAAAGAAGTAAGAAGGAAGTAAGAAAGAAGTAAGAGAGAAGTAAGAAAGAAGTAAGAAAGAAGAAAGAAAGAAGTTAGAAAGAAGTAAGAAAGAAGTAAGAAAGAAAGAAGAAAAAAGAAAGAAGTAAGAAAGAAGAAAGAAAGAAGTAAGAAAGAAGTAAGAAAGAAGTAAGAAAGAAGTAAGAAAGAAGTAAGAAAGAAGTAAGAAAGAAGTAAGAAAGAAGTAATAAAGAAGTAAGAAGGAATGAAGAAAGAGGTAGGAAAGAAGTAAGAAAGAAGAAAGAAAGAAGTAAGAAGGAAGAAAGAAAGAACGAAGTAAGAAGGAATGAAGAAAGAAGCAAGAAAGAAGTAAGAAAGTAGTTAGAAAGTAGTAAGAAAGAAGTAAGAAAGAAGAAAAAAGAAGTTAGAAAGAAGTAAGAAAGAAGTAAGAAAGAAGAAAGAAAGAAGTAAGAAAGAAGAAAGAAAGAAAGAAGTAAGAAGGAATGAAGGAAGAAGTAAGAAAGAAGTAAGAAAGTAGTAAGAAAGAAGTATGAAAGAAGTAAGAAAGAAGTTAGAAAGAAGTAAGAAAGAAGTAAGAAAGAAGTAAGAAAGTAAGAAGAGAGAAGAAAGAAAGAAGTAAGAAAGAAGAAAGAAAGAAGTAAGAAAGAAGTAAGAAAGAAGTAAGAAAGAAAGAAGAAAGGAGTAAGAAAGAAGGAAGAAAGAAGAAAGAAATAAGAAAGAAGAAAAAAGAAGTTAGAAAGAAGTAAGAAAGAAGTAAGAAAGAAGTAAGAAAGAAGAAAGAAAGAAGTAAGAAAGAAGAAAGAAAGAAAGAAGAAAGAAGTAAGAAAGAAGTAAGAAAGAAGTAAGAAAGAAGTAAGAAAGAAGTAAGAAAGAAGTAAGAAAGAAGTAAGAAAGAAGTAAGAATGAATGAAGAAAGAAATAAGAAAGAAGTAAGAAAGAAGTAAGAAAGAAGTAAGAATGAAGAAAGAAAGAAGTAAGAAAGTAGTTAGAAAGAAGTAAGAAAGAAGTAAGAAAGTAGTTAGAAAGAAGTAAGAAAGAAGTAAGAAAGAAGAAAAAAGAAGTAAGAAAGAAGTAAGAAAGAAGTAAGAAAGAAGTAAGAAAGAAGTAAGAAAGAAGAAAGAAAGAAGTAAGAAAGAAGAAAGAAAGAAGTAAGAAAGAAGTATGAAAGAAGAAAGAAAGAAGTAAGAAAGAAAGAAGAAAGAAGTAAGAAAGAAGTAAGAAAGAAGAACGAAAGAAGTAAGAAAGAAGAAAGAAAGAAGTAAGAAAGAAGTAAGAAAGAAGTAAGAAAGAAGTAAGAAAGAAAGAGAAAAGAAGTAAGAAAGAAGTAAGAAAGAAGTAAGAAAGAAGAAAGAAAGAAGTAAGAAAGAAGTAAGAAAGAAATAAGAAAGAAGTAAAGAAAGAAGTTAGAAAGAAGTAAGAAAGAAGTAAGAAAGAAGTAAGTAAGAAAGAAGAAAAAAGAAAGAAAGAAGTAAGAAAGAAGAAAGAAAGAAGTAAGAAAGAAGTAAGAAATAAGAAAGAAGTAAGAAAGAAGTAAGAAAGAAGTAAGAAAGAAGTATGAAAGAAGTAAGAAAGAAGAAAGAAAGAAGTAAGAAAGAAGGAATGAAGAAAGAAGTAAGAAAGAAGTAAGAAAGAAGTAAGAAAGAAATAAGAAAGAAAGAAGAAAAAAGAAAGAAAGAAGTAAGAAAGAAGAAAGAAAGAAGTAAGAAAGAAGTAAGAAAGAAGTAAGAAAGAAAGAGGAAAGAAGTAAGAAAGAAGTAAGAAAGAAGTAAGAAAGAAGTAAGAAAGAAGAAAGAAAGAAGTAAGAAAGAAGTAAGAAAGAAGTTAGAAAGAAGTAAGAAAGAAGTAAGAAAGAAAGAAGAAAGAAGTTAGAAAGAAGTAAGAAAGAAGTAAGAAAGAAGAAAGTAGTAAGAAAGTAGTAAGAAAGAAGAAAGAAAGAAGTAAGAAAGAAGAAAGAAGGAAGAAAGAAAGAAGTAAGAAAGAAGAAAGAAAGAAGTAAGAAAGAAGTAAGAAAGAAGAAAGAAAGAAGTAAGAAAGAAGTAAGAAAGAAGAAAGAAAGAAGTAAGAAAGAAGAAAGAAAGAAGAAAGAAAGAAGAAAGAAAGAATTAAGAAGGAAGTAAGAAAGAAGTAAGAAAGTAGTTAGAAAGAAGTAAGAAAGAAGAAAGAAAGAAGAAAGAAAGAAGAAAGAAAGAATTAAGAAAGAAGTAAGAAAGAAGTAAGAAAGTAGTTAGAAAGAAGTAAGAAAGAAGTAAGAAAGAAGAAAAAAGAAGTTAGAAAGAAGTAAGAAAGAAGTAAGAAAGTAGTAAGAAAGAAGAAAGAAAGAAGAAAGAAAGAATTAAGAAAGAAGTAAGAAAGAAGTAAGAAAGTAGTTAGAAAGAAGTAAGAAAGAAGTAAGAAAGAAGAAAAAAGAAGTTAGAAAGAAGTAAGAAAGAAGTAAGAAAGAAGAAAGAAAGAAGTAAGAAAGAAGAAAGAAAGAAAGAAGTAAGAAGGAATGAAGGAAGAAGTAAGAAAGAAGTAAGAAAGTAGTAAGAAAGAAGTATGAAAGAAGTAAGAAAGAAGTTAGAAAGAAGTAAGAAAGAAGTAAGAAAGAAGTAAGAAAGTAAGAAGAGAGAAGAAAGAAAGAAGTAAGAAAGAAGAAAGAAAGAAGTAAGAAAGAAGTAAGAAAGAAGTAAGAAAGAAAGAAGAAAGGAGTAAGAAAGAAGGAAGAAAGAAGAAAGAAATAAGAAAGAAGAAAAAAGAAGTTAGAAAGAAGTAAGAAAGAAGTAAGAAAGAAGTAAGAAAGAAGAAAGAAAGAAGTAAGAAAGAAGAAAGAAAGAAAGAAGAAAGAAGTAAGAAAGAAGTAAGAAAGAAGTAAGAAAGAAGTAAGAAAGAAGTAAGAAAGAAGTAAGAAAGAAGTAAGAATGAATGAAGAAAGAAATAAGAAAGAAGTAAGAAAGAAGTAAGAAAGAAGTAAGAATGAAGAAAGAAAGAAGTAAGAAAGTAGTTAGAAAGAAGTAAGAAAGAAGTAAGAAAGAAGAAAAAGAAGTAAGAAAGAAGTAAGAAAGAAGTAAGAAAGAAGTAAGAAAGAAGTAAGAAAGAAGAAAGAAAGAAGTAAGAAAGAAGAAAGAAAGAAGTAAGAAAGAAGTATGAAAGAAGAAAGAAAGAAGTAAGAAAGAAAGAAGAAAGAAGTAAGAAAGAAGTAAGAAAGAAGAACGAAAGAAGTAAGAAAGAAGAAAGAAAGAAGTAAGAAAGAAGTAAGAAAGAAGTAAGAAAGAAGTAAGAAAGAAAGAGAAAAGAAGTAAGAAAGAAGTAAGAAAGAAGTAAGAAAGAAGAAAGAAAGAAGTAAGAAAGAAGTAAGAAAGAAATAAGAAAGAAGTAAAGAAAGAAGTTAGAAAGAAGTAAGAAAGAAGTAAGAAAGAAGTAAGTAAGAAAGAAGAAAAAAGAAAGAAAGAAGTAAGAAAGAAGAAAGAAAGAAGTAAGAAAGAAGTAAGAAATAAGAAAGAAGTAAGAAAGAAGTAAGAAAGAAGTAAGAAAGAAGTATGAAAGAAGTAAGAAAGAAGAAAGAAAGAAGTAAGAAAGAAGGAATGAAGAAAGAAGTAAGAAAGAAGTAAGAAAGAAGAAAGAAAGAAATAAGAAAGAAAGAAGAAAAAAGAAAGAAAGAAGTAAGAAAGAAGAAAGAAAGAAGTAAGAAAGAAGTAAGAAAGAAGTAAGAAAGAAAGAGGAAAGAAGTAAGAAAGAAGTAAGAAAGAAATATGAAAGAAGTAAGAAAGAAGAAAGAAAGAAGTAAGAAAGAAGTAAGAAAGAAGTAAGAAAGAAGTTAGAAAGAAGTAAGAAAGAAGTAAGAAAGAAAGAAGAAAGAAGTTAGAAAGAAGTAAGAAAGAAGTAAGAAAGAAGAAAGTAGTAACAAAGTAGTAAGAAAGAAGAAAGAAAGAAGTAAGAAAGAAGAAAGAAGGAAGAAAGAAAGAAGTAAGAAAGAAGAAAGAAAGAAGTAAGAAAGAAGTAAGAAAGAAGAAAGAAAGAAGTAAGAAAGAAGTAAGAAAGAAGAAAGAAAGAAGTAAGAAAGAAGAAAGAAAGAAGAAAGAAAGAAGAAAGAAAGAATTAAGAAGGAAGTAAGAAAGAAGTAAGAAAGTAGTTAGAAAGAAGTAAGAAAGAAGAAAGAAAGAAGAAAGAAAGAAGAAAGAAAGAATTAAGAAAGAAGTAAGAAAGAAGTAAGAAAGTAGTTAGAAAGAAGTAAGAAAGAAGTAAGAAAGAAGAAAAAAGAAGTTAGAAAGAAGTAAGAAAGAAGTAAGAAAGTAGTAAGAAAGAAGAAAGAAAGAAGAAAGAAAGAATTAAGAAAGAAGTAAGAAAGAAGTAAGAAAGTAGTTAGAAAGAAGTAAGAAAGAAGTAAGAAAGAAGAAAAAAGAAGTAAGAAAGAAGTAAGAAAGATGTAAGAAAGAAGTAAGAAAGAAGTAAGAAAGAAGTAAGAAAGAAGTAAGAAAGAAGTAAGAAAGAAGAAAGAAAGAAGTAAGAAAGAAGAAAGAAAGAAGTAAGAAAGAAGTATGAAAGAAGAAAGAAAGAAGTAAGAAAGAAAGAAGAAAGAAGTAAGAAAGAAGTAAGAAAGAAGAACGAAAGAAGTAAAAAAGAAGTAAGAAAGAAGTAAGAAAGAAAGAAGAAAGAAGTAAGAAAGAATTAAGAAAGAAGTAAGAAAGAAGTAAGGAAGAAGAAAGAAAGAAGTAAGAAAGAAGAAAGAAAGAAGTAAGAAAGAAGTAAGAAAGAAGTAAGAAAGAAGTAAGAAAGAAAGAAGAAAGAAGTAAGAAAGAAGTAAGAAATAAGTAAGAAAGAAGTTAAGAAAGAAGATAAAAGAAGTTAGAAAGAAGTAAGAAAGAAGTAAGAAAGAAGTAAGAAGAAAGAAGAAAGAAGTAAGAAAGAAGAAAGAAAGAAGTAAGAAAGAAGAAAGAAAGAAGAAAGAAAGAATTAAGAAAGAAGTAAGAAAGAAGTAAGAAAGTAGTTAGAAAGAAGTAAGAAAGAAGTAAGAAAGAAGAAAAAAAGTTAGAAAGAAGTAAGAAAGAAGTAAGAAAGAAGAAAGAAAGAAGTAAGAAAGAAAGAAGTAAGAAGGAATGAAGGAAGAAGTAAGAAAGAAGTAAGAAAGAAGTAAGAAAGAAGTAAGAAAGAAAGAAGAAAGAAGAAAGAAAGTAGCAAGAAAGAAGAAAGAAAGAAGTAAGAAAGAAGTAAGAAAGAAGTAAGAAAGAAAGAAGAAAGAAGTAAGAAAGAAGAAGAAAGAAGTAAGAAAGAAATAAGAAAGAAGAAAAAGAAGTTAGAAAGAAGTAAGAAAGAAGTAAGAAAGAAAGAAGAAAGAAGTAAAAAAGAAGTAAGAAAGAAGTAAGAAAGAAGTAAGAAAGAAGAAAGACAGAAGTAAGAAGGAATGAAGAAAGAAGTAAGAAAGAAGTAAGAAGGAAGTAAGAAAGAAGTAAGAGAGAAGTAAGAAAGAAGTAAGAAAGAAGAAAGAAAGAAGTTAGAAAGAAGTAAGAAAGAAGTAAGAAAGAAAGAAGAAAAAAGAAAGAAAGAAGTAAGAAAGAAGAAAGAAAGAAGTAAGAAAGAAGTAAGAAAGAAGTAAGAAAGAAGTAAGAAAGAAGTAAGAAAGAAGTAAGAAAGAAGTAAGAAAGAAGTAATAAAGAAGTAAGAAGGAATGAAGAAAGAGGTAGGAAAGAAGTAAGAAAGAAGAAAGAAAGAAGTAAGAAGGAAGAAAGAAAGAACGAAGTAAGAAGGAATGAAGAAAGAAGCAAGAAAGAAGTAAGAAAGTAGTTAGAAAGTAGTAAGAAAGAAGTAAGAAAGAAGAAAAAAGAAGTTAGAAAGAAGTAAGAAAGAAGTAAGAAAGAAGAAAGAAAGAAGTAAGAAAGAAGAAAGAAAGAAAGAAGTAAGAAGGAATGAAGGAAGAAGTAAGAAAGAAGTAAGAAAGTAGTAAGAAAGAAGTATGAAAGAAGTAAGAAAGAAGTTAGAAAGAAGTAAGAAAGAAGTAAGAAAGAAGTAAGAAAGTAAGAAGAGAGAAGAAAGAAAGAAGTAAGAAAGAAGAAAGAAAGAAGTAAGAAAGAAGTAAGAAAGAAGTAAGAAAGAAAGAAGAAAGGAGTAAGAAGAAAGAAGTAAGAAAGAAGTAAGAAAGAAGTAAGAAAGAAGAAAGAAAGAAGAAAGAAGAAAGAAGTAGAAAGAAGTAAGAAAGAAGTAAGAAAGAAGTAAGAAAGAAGTAAGAAAGAAGTAAGAAAGAAGTAAGAAGAAGAAGAAAGAAGAAAGAAGTAAGAAAGAAAGAAAGAAGTAAGAAAGAAGTAAGAAAGAAGTAAGAAAGAAGTAAGAAAGAGAAAAAGTAAAGAAGTAAGAAGAAGAAGAAAGAAGTAAGAAGAAGAAGAAAGAAGTAAGAAAGAAGTAGAAAGAAGAAAGAAAGAAGTAAGAAAGAAGTAAGAAAGAAGTAAGAAAGAAGTAAGAAAGAAGTAAGAAAGAAGAAAGAAGAAGTAAGAGATAGAAGAAAGAAAGAAGTAAGAAAGAAGAAAGAAAGAAGTAAGAAAGAAGTATGAAAGAAGAAAGAAAGAAGTAAGAAAGAAAGAAGAAAGAAGTAGGAAAGAAGTAAGAAAGAAGAACGAAAGAAGTAAGAAAGAAGAAAGAAAGAAGTAAGAAAGAAGTAAGAAAGAAGTAAGAAAGAAGTAAGAAAGAAAGAGAAAAGAAGTAAGAAAGAAGTAAGAAAGAAGTAAGAAAGAAGAAAGAAAGAAGTAAGAAAGAAGTAAGAAAGAAATAAGAAAGAAGTAAAGAAAGAAGTTAGAAAGAAGTAAGAAAGAAGTAAGAAAGAAGTAAGTAAGAAAGAAGAAAAAAGAAAGAAAGAAGTAAGAAAGAAGAAAGAAAGAAGTAAGAAAGAAGTAAGAAATAAGAAAGAAGTAAGAAAGAAGTAAGAAAGAAGTAAGAAAGAAGTATGAAAGAAGTAAGAAAGAAGAAAGAAAGAAGTAAGAAAGAAGGAATGAAGAAAGAAGTAAGAAAGAAGTAAGAAAGATGTAAGAAAGAAATAAGAAAGAAAGAAGAAAAAAGAAAGAAAGAAGTAAGAAAGAAGAAAGAAAGAAGTAAGAAAGAAGTAAGAAAGAAGTAAGAAAGAAAGAGGAAAGAAGTAAGAAAGAAGTAAGAAAGAAGTATGAAAGAAGTAAGAAAGAAGAAAGAAAGAAGTAAGAAAGAAGTAAGAAAGAAGTAAGAAAGAAGTTAGAAAGAAGTAAGAAAGAAGTAAGAAAGAAAGAAGAAAGAAGTTAGAAAGAAGTAAGAAAGAAGTAAGAAAGAAGAAAGTAGTAAGAAAGTAGTAAGAAAGAAGAAAGAAAGAAGTAAGAAAGAAGAAAGAAGGAAGAAAGAAAGAAGTAAGAAAGAAGAAAGAAAGAAGTAAGAAAGAAGTAAGAAAGAAGAAAGAAAGAAGTAAGAAAGAAGTAAGAAAGAAGAAAGAAAGAAGTAAGAAAAAAGAAAGAAAGAAGAAAGAAAGAAGAAAGAAAGAATTAAGAAGGAAGTAAGAAAGAAGTAAGAAAGTAGTTAGAAAGAAGTAAGAAAGAAGAAAGAAAGAAGAAAGAAAGAAGAAAGAAAGAATTAAGAAAGAAGTAAGAAAGAAGTAAGAAAGTAGTTAGAAAGAAGTAAGAAAGAAGTAAGAAAGAAGAAAAAAGAAGTTAGAAAGAAGTAAGAAAGAAGTAAGAAAGTAGTAAGAAAGAAGAAAGAAGAAGAAAGAAAGAATTAAGAAAGAAGTTAGAAAGAAGTAAGAAAGATGTAAGAAAGAAGTAAGAAAGAAGTAAGAAAGAAGTAAGAAAGAAGTAAGAAAGAAGTAAGAAAGAAGAAAGAAAGAAGTAAGAAAGAAGAAAGAAAGAAGTAAGAAAGAAGTATGAAAGAGAAAGAAAGAAGTAAGAAAGAAAGAAGAAAGAAGTAAGAAAGAAGTAAGAAAGAAGAACGAAAGAAGTAAAAAAGAAGTAAGAAAGAAGTAAGAAAGAAAGAAGAAAGAAGTAAGAAAGAATTAAGAAAGAAGTAAGAAAGAAGTAAGGAAGAAGAAAGAAAGAAGTAAGAAAGAAGAAAGAAAGAAGTAAGAAAGAAGTAAGAAAGAAGTAAGAAAGAAGTAAGAAAGAAAGAAGAAAGAAGTAAGAAAGAAGTAAGAAATAAGTAAGAAAGAAGTTAAGAAAGAAGATAAAAGAAGTTAGAAAGAAGTAAGAAAGAAGTAAGAAAGAAGTAAGAAAGAAAGAAGAAAGAAGTAAGAAAGAAGAAAGAAAGAAGTAAGAAAGAAGAAAGAAAGAAGAAAGAACGAATTAAGAAAGAAGTAAGAAAGAAGTAAGAAAGTAGTTAGAAAGAAGTAAGAAAGAAGTAAGAAAGAAGAAAAAAAGTTAGAAAGAAGTAAGAAAGAAGTAAGAAAGAAGAAAGAAAGAAGTAAGAAAGAAAGAGTAAGAAGGAATGAAGGAAGAAGTAAGAAAGAAGTAAGAAAGAAGTAAGAAAGAAGTAAGAAAGAAAGAAGAAAGAAGAAAGAAAGTAGCAAGAAAGAAGAAAGAAAGAAGTAAGAAAGAAGTAAGAAAGAAGTAAGAAAGAAAGAGAAAGAAGTAAGAAAGAAGTAAGAAAGAAGTAAGAAAGAAATAAGAAAGAAGAAAAAGAAGTTAGAAAGAAGTAAGAAAGAAGTAAGAAAGAAAGAAGAAAGAAGTAAAAAAGAAGTAAGAAAGAAGTAAGAAAGAAGTAAGAAAGAAGAAAGACAGAAGTAAGAAGGAATGAAGAAAGAAGTAAGAAAGAAGTAAGAAGGAAGTAAGAAAGAAGTAAGAGAGAAGTAAGAAAGAAGTAAGAAAGAAGAAAGAAAGAAGTTAGAAAGAAGTAAGAAAGAAGTAAGAAAGAAAGAAGAAAAAGAAAGAAGTAAGAAAGAAGAAAGAAAGAAGTAAGAAAGAAGTAAGAAAGAAGTAAGAAAGAAGTAAGAAAGAAGTAAGAAAGAAGTAAGAAAGAAGTAAGAAAGAAGTAATAAAGAAGTAAGAAGGAATGAAGAAAGAGGTAGGAAAGAAGTAAGAAAGAAGAAAGAAAGAAGTAAGAAGGAAGAAAGAAAGAACGAAGTAAGAAGGAATGAAGAAAGAAGCAAGAAAGAAGTAAGAAAGTAGTTAGAAAGTAGTAAGAAAGAAGTAAGAAAGAAGAAAAAAGAAGTTAGAAAGAAGTAAGAAAGAAGTAAGAAAGAAGAAAGAAAGAAGTAAGAAAGAAGAAAGAAAGAAAGAAGTAAGAAGGAATGAAGGAAGAAGTAAGAAAGAAGTAAGAAAGTAGTAAGAAAGAAGTATGAAAGAAGTAAGAAAGAAGTTAGAAAGAAGTAAGAAAGAAGTAAGAAAGAAGTAAGAAAGTAAGAAGAGAGAAGAAAGAAAGAAGTAAGAAAGAAGAAAGAAAGAAGTAAGAAAGAAGTAAGAAAGAAGTAAGAATAAGTAAGAAAGAAGTAAGAAAGAAAGAAGAAAGGAGTAAGAAAGAAGGAAGAAAGAAGAAAGAAATAAGAAAGAAGAAAAAAGAAGTTAGAAAGAAGTAAGAAAGAAGTAAGAAAGAAGTAAGAAAGAAGAAAGAAAGAAGTAAGAAAGAAGAAAGAAAGAAAGAAGAAAGAAGTAAGAAAGAAGTAAGAAAGAAGTAAGAAAGAAGTAAGAAAGAAGTAAGAAAGAAGTAAGAAAGAAGTAAGAAAGAAGTAAGAATGAATGAAGAAAGAAATAAGAAAGAAGTAAGAAAGAAGTAAGAAAGAAGTAAGAATGAAGAAAGAAAGAAGTAAGAAAGTAGTTAGAAAGAAGTAAGAAAGAAGTAAGAAAGAAGAAAAAAGAAGTAAGAAAGAAGTAAGAAAGAAGTAAGAAAGAAGTAAGAAAGAAGTAAGAAAGAAGAAAGAAAGAAGTAAGAAAGAAGAAAGAAAGAAGTAAGAAAGAAGTATGAAAGAAGAAAGAAAGAAGTAAGAAAGAAAGAAGAAAGAAGTAAGAAAGAAGTAAGAAAGAAGAACGAAAGAAGTAAGAAAGAAGAAGAAAGAAGTAAGAAAGAAGTAAGAAAGAAGTAAGAAAGAAGTAAGAAAGAAAGAGAAAAGAAGTAAGAAAGAAGTAAGAAAGAAGTAAGAAAGAAGAAAGAAAGAAGTAAGAAAGAAGTAAGAAAGAAATAAGAAAGAAGTAAAGAAAGAAGTTAGAAAGAAGTAAGAAAGAAGTAAGAAAGAAGTAAGTATGAAAGAAGAAAAAAGAAAGAAAGAAGTAAGAAAGAAGAAAGAAAGAAGTAAGAAAGAAGTAAGAAATAAGAAAGAAGTAGAAAGAAGTAAGAAAGAAGTAAGAAAGAAGTATGAAAGAAGTAAGAAAGAAGAAAGAAAGAAGTAAGAAAGAAGGAATGAAGAAAGAAGTAAGAAAGAAGTAAGAAAGAAGTAAGAAAGAAATAAGAAAGAAAGAAGAAAAAAGAAAGAAAGAAGTAAGAAAGAAGAAAGAAAGAAGTAAGAAAGAAGTAAGAAAGAAGTAAGAAAGAAAGAGGAAAGAAGTAAGAAAGAAGTAAGAAAGAAGTATGAAAGAAGTAAGAAAGAAGAAAGAAAGAAGTAAGAAAGAAGTAAGAAAGAAGTTAGAAAGAAGTAAGAAAGAAGTAAGAAAGAAAGAAGAAAGAAGTTAGAAAGAAGTAAGAAAGAAGTAAGAAAGAAGAAAGTAGTAAGAAAGTAGTAAGAAAGAAGAAAGAAAGAAGTAAGAAAGAAGAAAGAAGGAAGAAAGAAAGAAGTAAGAAAGAAGAAAGAAAGAAGTAAGAAAGAAGTAAGAAAGAAGAAAGAAAGAAGTAAGAAAGAAGTAAGAAAGAAGAAAGAAAGTAGTAAGAAAGAAGAAAGAAAGAAGAAAGAAAGAATTAAGAAAGAAGTAAGAAAGAAGTAAGAAAGTAGTTAGAAAGAAGTAAGAAAGAAGTAAGAAAGAAGAAAAAGAAGTTAGAAAGAAGTAAGAAAGATGTAAGAAAGAAGTAAGAAAGAAGTAAGAAAGAAGTAAGAAAGAAGTAAGAAAGAAGTAAGAAAGAAGAAAGAAAGAAGTAAGAAAGAAGAAAGAAAGAAGTAAGAAAGAAGTATGAAAGAAGAAAGAAAGAAGTAAGAAAGAAAGAAGAAAGAAGTAAGAAAGAAGTAAGAAAGAAGAACGAAAGAAGTAAAAAAGAAGTAAGAAAGAAGTAAGAAAGAAAGAAGAAAGAAGTAAGAAAGAATTAAGAAAGAAGTAAGAAAGAAGTAAGGAAGAAGAAAGAAAGAAGTAAGAAAGAAGAAAGAAAGAAGTAAGAAAGAAGTAAGAAAGAAGTAAGAAAGAAGTAAGAAAGAAAGAAGAAAGAAGTAAGAAAGAAGTAAGAAATAAGTAAGAAAGAAGTTAAGAAAGAAGATAAAAGAAGTTAGAAAGAAGTAAGAAAGAAGTAAGAAAGAAGTAAGAAAGAAAGAAGAAAGAAGTAAGAAAGAAGAAAGAAAGAAGTAAGAAAGAAGAAAGAAAGAAGAAAGAACGAATTAAGAAAGAAGTAAGAAAGAAGTAAGAAAGTAGTTAGAAAGAAGTAAGAAAGAAGTAAGAAAGAAGAAAAAAGTTAGAAAGAAGTAAGAAAGAAGTAAGAAAGAAGAAAGAAAGAAGTAAGAAAGAAAGAAGTAAGAAGGAATGAAGGAAGAAGTAAGAAAGAAGTAAGAAAGAAGTAAGAAAGAAGTAAGAAAGAAAGAAGAAAGAAGAAAGAAAGTAGCAAGAAAGAAGAAAGAAAGAAGTAAGAAAGAAGTAAGAAAGAAGTAAGAAAGAAAGAAGAAAGAAGTAAGAAAGAAGTAAGAAAGAAGTAAGAAAGAAATAAGAAAGAAGAAAAAAGAAGTTAGAAAGAAGTAAGAAAGAAGTAAGAAAGAAAGAAGAAAGAAGTAAAAAAGAAGTAAGAAAGAAGTAAGAAAGAAGTAAGAAAGAAGAAAGACAGAAGTAAGAAGGAATGAAGAAAGAAGTAAGAAAGAAGTAAGAAGGAAGTAAGAAAGAAGTAAGAGAGAAGTAAGAAAGAAGTAAGAAAGAAGAAAGAAAGAAGTTAGAAAGAAGTAAGAAAGAAGTAAGAAAGAAAGAAGAAAAAAGAAAGAAGTAAGAAAGAAGAAAGAAAGAAGTAAGAAAGAAGTAAGAAAGAAGTAAGAAAGAAGTAAGAAAGAAGTAAGAAAGAAGTAAGAAAGAAGTAAGAAAGAAGTAATAAAGAAGTAAGAAGGAATGAAGAAAGAGGTAGGAAAGAAGTAAGAAAGAAGAAAGAAAGAAGTAAGAAGGAAGAAAGAAAGAACGAAGTAAGAAGGAATGAAGAAAGAAGCAAGAAAGAAGTAAGAAAGTAGTTAGAAAGTAGTAAGAAAGAAGTAAGAAAGAAGAAAAAAGAAGTTAGAAAGAAGTAAGAAAGAAGTAAGAAAGAAGAAAGAAAGAAGTAAGAAAGAAGAAAGAAAGAAAGAAGTAAGAAGGAATGAAGGAAGAAGTAAGAAAGAAGTAAGAAAGTAGTAAGAAAGAAGTATGAAAGAAGTAAGAAAGAAGTTAGAAAGAAGTAAGAAAGAAGTAAGAAAGAAGTAAGAAAGTAAGAAGAGAGAAGAAAGAAAGAAGTAAGAAAGAAGAAAGAAAGAAGTAAGAAAGAAGTAAGAAAGAAGTAAGAAAGAAAGAAGAAAGGAGTAAGAAAGAAGGAAGAAAGAAGAAAGAAATAAGAAAGAAGAAAAAAGAAGTTAGAAAGAAGTAAGAAAGAAGTAAGAAAGAAGTAAGAAAGAAGAAAGAAAGAAGTAAGAAAGAAGAAAGAAAGAAAGAAGAAAGAAGTAAGAAAGAAGTAAGAAAGAAGTAAGAAAGAAGTAAGAAAGAAGTAAGAAAGAAGTAAGAAAGAAGTAAGAAAGAAGTAAGAATGAATGAAGAAAGAAATAAGAAAGAAGTAAGAAAGAAGTAAGAAAGAAGTAAGAATGAAGAAAGAAAGAAGTAAGAAAGTAGTTAGAAAGAAGTAAGAAAGAAGTAAGAAAGAAGAAAAAAGAAGTAAGAAAGAAGTAAGAATGAAGAAAGAAAGAAGTAAGAAAGTAGTTAGAAAGAAGTAAGAAAGAAGTAAGAAAGAAGAAAAAAGAAGTAAGAAAGAAGTAAGAAAGAAGTAAGAAAGAAGTAAGAAAGAAGTAAGAAAGAAGAAAGAAAGAAGTAAGAAAGAAGAAAGAAAGAAGTAAGAAAGAAGTATGAAAGAAGAAAGAAAGAAGTAAGAAAGAAAGAAGAAAGAAGTAAGAAAGAAGTAAGAAAGAAGAACGAAAGAAGTAAGAAAGAAGAAAGAAAGAAGTAAGAAAGAAGTAAGAAAGAAGTAAGAAAGAAGTAAGAAAGAAAGAGAAAAGAAGTAAGAAAGAAGTAAGAAAGAAGTAAGAAAGAAGAAAGAAAGAAGTAAGAAAGAAGTAAGAAAGAAATAAGAAAGAAGTAAAGAAAGAAGTTAGAAAGAAGTAAGAAAGAAGTAAGAAAGAAGTAAGTAAGAAAGAAGAAAAAAGAAAGAAAGAAGTAAGAAAGAAGAAAGAAAGAAGTAAGAAAGAAGTAAGAAATAAGAAAGAAGTAAGAAAGAAGTAAGAAAGAAGTAAGAAAGAAGTATGAAAGAAGTAAGAAAGAAGAAAGAAAGAAGTAAGAAAGAAGGAATGAAGAAAGAAGTAAGAAAGAAGTAAGAAAGAAGTAAGAAAGAAATAAGAAAGAAAGAAGAAAAAAGAAAGAAAGAAGTAAGAAAGAAGAAAGAAAGAAGTAAGAAAGAAGTAAGAAAGAAGTAAGAAAGAAAGAGGAAAGAAGTAAGAAAGAAGTAAGAAAGAAGTATGAAAGAAGTAAGAAAGAAGAAAGAAAGAAGTAAGAAAGAAGTAAGAAAGAAGTTAGAAAGAAGTAAGAAAGAAGTAAGAAAGAAAGAAGAAAGAAGTTAGAAAGAAGTAAGAAAGAAGTAAGAAAGAAGAAAGTAGTAAGAAAGTAGTAAGAAAGAAGAAAGAAAGAAGTAAGAAAGAAGAAAGAAGGAAGAAAGAAAGAAGTAAGAAAGAAGAAAGAAAGAAGTAAGAAAGAAGTAAGAAAGAAGAAAGAAAGAAGTAAGAAAGAAGTAAGAAAGAAGAAAGAAAGAAGTAAGAAAGAAGAAAGAAAGAAGAAAGAAAGAAGAAAGAAAGAATTAAGAAGGAAGTAAGAAAGAAGTAAGAAAGTAGTTAGAAAGAAGTAAGAAAGAAGAAAGAAAGAAGAAAGAAAGAAGAAAGAAAGAATTAAGAAAGAAGTAAGAAAGAAGTAAGAAAGTAGTTAGAAAGAAGTAAGAAAGAAGTAAGAAAGAAGAAAAAAGAAGTTAGAAAGAAGTAAGAAAGAAGTAAGAAAGTAGTAAGAAAGAAGAAAGAAAGAAGAAAGAAAGAATTAAGAAAGAAGTAAGAAAGAAGTAAGAAAGTAGTTAGAAAGAAGTAAGAAAGAAGTAAGAAAGAAGAAAAAAGAAGTTAGAAAGAAGTAAGAAAGAAGTAAGAAAGAAGAAAGAAAGAAGTAAGAAAGAAGAAAGAAAGAAAGAAGTAAGAAGGAATGAAGGAAGAAGTAAGAAAGAAGTAAGAAAGTAGTAAGAAAGAAGTATGAAAGAAGTAAGAAAGAAGTTAGAAAGAAGTAAGAAAGAAGTAAGAAAGAAGTAAGAAAGTAAGAAGAGAGAAGAAAGAAAGAAGTAAGAAAGAAGAAAGAAAGAAGTAAGAAAGAAGTAAGAAAGAAGTAAGAAAGAAAGAAGAAAGGAGTAAGAAAGAAGGAAGAAAGAAGAAAGAAATAAGAAAGAAGAAAAAAGAAGTTAGAAAGAAGTAAGAAAGAAGTAAGAAAGAAGTAAGAAAGAAGAAAGAAAGAAGTAAGAAAGAAGAAAGAAAGAAAGAAGAAAGAAGTAAGAAAGAAGTAAGAAAGAAGTAAGAAAGAAGTAAGAAAGAAGTAAGAAAGAAGTAAGAAAGAAGTAAGAAAGAAGTAAGAATGAATGAAGAAAGAAATAAGAAAGAAGTAAGAAAGAAGTAAGAAAGAAGTAAGAATGAAGAAAGAAAGAAGTAAGAAAGTAGTTAGAAAGAAGTAAGAAAGAAGTAAGAAAGAAGAAAAAAGAAGTAAGAAAGAAGTAAGAAAGAAGTAAGAAAGAAGTAAGAAAGAAGTAAGAAAGAAGAAAGAAAGAAGTAAGAAAGAAGAAAGAAAGAAGTAAGAAAGAAGTATGAAAGAAGAAAGAAAGAAGTAAGAAAGAAAGAAGAAAGAAGTAAGAAAGAAGTAAGAAAGAAGAACGAAAGAAGTAAGAAAGAAGAAAGAAAGAAGTAAGAAAGAAGTAAGAAAGAAGTAAGAAAGAAGTAAGAAAGAAAGAGAAAAGAAGTAAGAAAGAAGTAAGAAAGAAGTAAGAAAGAAGAAAGAAAGAAGTAAGAAAGAAGTAAGAAAGAAATAAGAAAGAAGTAAAGAAAGAAGTTAGAAAGAAGTAAGAAAGAAGTAAGAAAGAAGTAAGTAAGAAAGAAGAAAAAAGAAAGAAAGAAGTAAGAAAGAAGAAAGAAAGAAGTAAGAAAGAAGTAAGAAATAAGAAAGAAGTAAGAAAGAAGTAAGAAAGAAGTAAGAAAGAAGTATGAAAGAAGTAAGAAAGAAGAAAGAAAGAAGTAAGAAAGAAGGAATGAAGAAAGAAGTAAGAAAGAAGTAAGAAAGAAGTAAGAAAGAAATAAGAAAGAAAGAAGAAAAAAGAAAGAAAGAAGTAAGAAAGAAGAAAGAAAGAAGTAAGAAAGAAGTAAGAAAGAAGTAAGAAAGAAAGAGGAAAGAAGTAAGAAAGAAGTAAGAAAGAAATATGAAAGAAGTAAGAAAGAAGTAAGAAAGAAGAACGAAAGAAGTAAAAAAGAAGTAAGAAAGAAGTAAGAAAGAAAGAAGAAAGAAGTAAGAAAGAATTAAGAAAGAAGTAAGAAAGAAGTAAGGAAGAAGAAAGAAAGAAGTAAGAAAGAAGAAAGAAAGAAGTAAGAAAGAAGTAAGAAAGAAGTAAGAAAGAAGTAAGAAAGAAAGAAGAAAGAAGTAAGAAAGAAGTAAGAAATAAGTAAGAAAGAAGTTAAGAAAGAAGATAAAAGAAGTTAGAAAGAAGTAAGAAAGAAGTAAGAAAGAAGTAAGAAAGAAAGAAGAAAGAAGTAAGAAAGAAGAAAGAAAGAAGTAAGAAAGAAGAAAGAAAGAAGAAAGAAAGAAGAAAGAAAGAATTAAGAAAGAAGTAAGAAAGAAGTAAGAAAGTAGTTAGAAAGAAGTAAGAAAGAAGTAAGAAAGAAGAAAAAAAGTTAGAAAGAAGTAAGAAAGAAGTAAGAAAGAAGAAAGAAAGAAGTAAGAAAGAAAGAAGTAAGAAGGAATGAAGGAAGAAGTAAGAAAGAAGTAAGAAAGAAGTAAGAAAGAAGTAAGAAAGAAAGAAGAAAGAAGAAAGAAAGTAGCAAGAAAGAAGAAAGAAAGAAGTAAGAAAGAAGTAAGAAAGAAGAAAGTAGTAAGAAACAAGAAAGAAAGAAGTAAGAAAGAAGAAAGAAGGAAGAAAGAAAGAAGTAAGAAAGAAAAAAGAAAGAAGTAAGAAAGAAGTAAGAAAGAAGAAAGAAAGACGTAAGAAATAAGAAAGAAAGAAGTAAGAAAGAAGAAAGAAAGAAGAAAGAAAGAAGAAAGAAAGAAGAAAGAAAGAATTAAGAAAGAAGTAAGAAAGAAGCAAGAAAGTAGTTAGAAAGAAGTAAAAAAGAAGTAAGAAAGAAGAAAATAGAAGTTAGAAAGAAGAAAGAAAGAAGTAAGAAAGAAGTAAGAAAGAAGTAAGAAAGAAGTAAGAAAGAAGAAAGAAAGAAGTAAGAAAGAAGTAAGAAAGAAGTAAGAAGGAATGAAGAAAGACGTAAGAAAGAAGGAAGAAAGAAGAAAGAAAGAAGTAAGAAAGAAGAGAGAAAGAAGTAAGAAAGAAGTATGAAAGAAGAAAGAAAGAAGTAAGAAAGAAAGAAGAAAGAAGTAAGAAAGAAGTAAGAGAGAAGAACGAAAGAAGAAAGAAAGAAGAAAGAAAGAAGATAGAAGGAAGTAAGAAAGAAGTAAGGAAGAAGTACGAAAGAAGTAAGAAAGAAGTAAGAAAGAAAGAAGTAAGAAAGAAGTAAGAAAGAAGTAAGAAAGAAGTGTGAAAGAAGTAATAAAGAAGAAAGAAAGAAGTAAGAAAGAAGTAAGAAAGAAGTAAGAAAGAAGTAATAAAGAAAGAAGAAAGAAGTAAGAAAGAAGTAAGAAAGAAGTAAGAAAGAAGTAAGAAAGAAGTAAGAAAGAAAGAAGAAGGAAGTAAGAAAGAAGTAAGAAAGAAGTAAGAAACAAGTAAGAAAAAAGAAAGAAAGAAGTAAGAAAGAAGAAAGAAAGAAGTAAGAAAGAAGTAAGAAAGAAAGAAGAAAGAAGTAAGAAAGAAGTAAGAAACAAGTAAGAAAGAAGTAAGAAAGAAGTAAAAAAGAAGTAAGAAAGAAGTAAGAAAGAAAGAAGAAAGAAGTTAGAAAGAAGTAAGAAAGAAGAAAGAAAGAAGAAAGTAGTAAGAAAGTAGTAAGAAAGAAGAAAGAAAGAAGTAAGAAAGAAGAAAGAAGGAAGAAAGAAAGAAGTAAGAAAGAAGAAAGAAAGAAGTAAGAAAGAAGTAAGAAAGAAGAAAGAAAGAAGTAAGAAAGAAGTAAGAAAGAAGAAAGAAAGAAGTAAGAAAGAAGAAAGAAAGAAGAAAGAAAGAAGAAAGAAAGAATTAAGAAGGAAGTAAGAAAGAAGTAAGAAAGTAGTTAGAAAGAAGTAAGAAAGAAGAAAGAAAGAAGAAAGAAAGAAGAAAGAAAGAATTAAGAAAGAAGTAAGAAAGAAGTAAGAAAGTAGTTAGAAAGAAGTAAGAAAGAAGTAAGAAAGAAGAAAAAAGAAGTTAGAAAGAAGTAAGAAAGAAGTAAGAAAGTAGTAAGAAAGAAGAAAGAAAGAAGAAAGAAAGAATTAAGAAAGAAGTAAGAAAGAAGTAAGAAAGTAGTTAGAAAGAAGTAAGAAAGAAGTAAGAAAGAAGAAAAAAGAAGTTAGAAAGAAGTAAGAAAGATGTAAGAAAGAAGTAAGAAAGAAGTAAGAAAGAAGTAAGAAAGAAGTAAGAAAGAAGTAAGAAAGAAGAAAGAAAGAAGTAAGAAAGAAGAAAGAAAGAAGTAAGAAAGAAGTATGAAAGAAGAAAGAAAGAAGTAAGAAAGAAAGAAGAAAGAAGTAAGAAAGAAGTAAGAAAGAAGAACGAAAGAAGTAAAAAAGAAGTAAGAAAGAAGTAAGAAAGAAAGAAGAAAGAAGTAAGAAAGAATTAAGAAAGAAGTAAGAAAGAAGTAAGGAAGAAGAAAGAAAGAAGTAAGAAAGAAGAAAGAAAGAAGTAAGAAAGAAGTAAGAAAGAAGTAAGAAAGAAGTAAGAAAGAAAGAAGAAAGAAGTAAGAAAGAAGTAAGAAATAAGTAAGAAAGAAGTTAAGAAAGAAGATAAAAGAAGTTAGAAAGAAGTAAGAAAGAAGTAAGAAAGAAGTAAGAAAGAAAGAAGAAAGAAGTAAGAAAGAAGAAAGAAAGAAGTAAGAAAGAAGAAAGAAAGAAGAAAGAACGAATTAAGAAAGAAGTAAGAAAGAAGTAAGAAAGTAGTTAGAAAGAAGTAAGAAAGAAGTAAGAAAGAAGAAAAAAAGTTAGAAAGAAGTAAGAAAGAAGTAAGAAAGAAGAAAGAAAGAAGTAAGAAAGAAAGAAGTAAGAAGGAATGAAGGAAGAAGTAAGAAAGAAGTAAGAAAGAAGTAAGAAAGAAGTAAGAAAGAAAGAAGAAAGAAGAAAGAAAGTAGCAAGAAAGAAGAAAGAAAGAAGTAAGAAAGAAGTAAGAAAGAAGTAAGAAAGAAAGAAGAAAGAAGTAAGAAAGAAGAAAGAAAGAAGTAAGAAAGAAATAAGAAAGAAGAAAAAAGAAGTTAGAAAGAAGTAAGAAAGAAGTAAGAAAGAAAGAAGAAAGAAGTAAAAAAGAAGTAAGAAAGAAGTAAGAAAGAAGTAAGAAAGAAGAAAGAGAGAAGTAAGAAGGAATGAAGAAAGAAGTAAGAAAGAAGTAAGAAGGAAGTAAGAAAGAAGTAAGAGAGAAGTAAGAAAGAAGTAAGAAAGAAGAAAGAAAGAAGTTAGAAAGAAGTAAGAAAGAAGTAAGAAAGAAAGAAGAAAAAAGAAAGAAAGAAGTAAGAAAGAAGAAAGAAAGAAGTAAGAAAGAAGTAAGAAAGAAGTAAGAAAGAAGTAAGAAAGAAGTAAGAAAGAAGTAAGAAAGAAGTAAGAAAGAAGTAATAAAGAAGTAAGAAGGAATGAAGAAAGAGGTAGGAAAGAAGTAAGAAAGAAGAAAGAAAGAAGTAAGAAGGAAGAAAGAAAGAACGAAGTAAGAAGGAATGAAGAAAGAAGCAAGAAAGAAGTAAGAAAGTAGTTAGAAAGTAGTAAGAAAGAAGTAAGAAAGAAGAAAAAAGAAGTTAGAAAGAAGTAAGAAAGAAGTAAGAAAGAAGAAAGAAAGAAGTAAGAAAGAAGAAAGAAAGAAAGAAGTAAGAAGGAATGAAGGAAGAAGTAAGAAAGAAGTAAGAAAGTAGTAAGAAAGAAGTATGAAAGAAGTAAGAAAGAAGTTAGAAAGAAGTAAGAAAGAAGTAAGAAAGAAGTAAGAAAGTAAGAAGAGAGAAGAAAGAAAGAAGTAAGAAAGAAGAAAGAAAGAAGTAAGAAAGAAGTAAGAAAGAAGTAAGAAAGAAAGAAGAAAGGAGTAAGAAAGAAGGAAGAAAGAAGAAAGAAATAAGAAAGAAGAAAAAAGAAGTTAGAAAGAAGTAAGAAAGAAGTAAGAAAGAAGTAAGAAAGAAGAAAGAAAGAAGTAAGAAAGAAGAAAGAAAGAAAGAAGAAAGAAGTAAGAAAGAAGTAAGAAAGAAGTAAGAAAGAAGTAAGAAAGAAGTAAGAAAGAAGTAAGAAAGAAGTAAGAAAGAAGTAAGAATGAATGAAGAAAGAAATAAGAAAGAAGTAAGAAAGAAGTAAGAAAGAAGTAAGAATGAAGAAAGAAAGAAGTAAGAAAGTAGTTAGAAAGAAGTAAGAAAGAAGTAAGAAAGAAGAAAAAAGAAGTAAGAAAGAAGTAAGAAAGAAGTAAGAAAGAAGTAAGAAAGAAGTAAGAAAGAAGAAAGAAAGAAGTAAGAAAGAAGAAAGAAAGAAGTAAGAAAGAAGTATGAAAGAAGAAAGAAAGAAGTAAGAAAGAAAGAAGAAAGAAGTAAGAAAGAAGTAAGAAAGAAGAACGAAAGAAGTAAGAAAGAAGAAAGAAAGAAGTAAGAAAGAAGTAAGAAAGAAGTAAGAAAGAAGTAAGAAAGAAAGAGAAAAGAAGTAAGAAAGAAGTAAGAAAGAAGTAAGAAAGAAGAAAGAAAGAAGTAAGAAAGAAGTAAGAAAGAAATAAGAAAGAAGTAAAGAAAGAAGTTAGAAAGAAGTAAGAAAGAAGTAAGAAAGAAGTAAGTAAGAAAGAAGAAAAAAGAAAGAAAGAAGTAAGAAAGAAGAAAGAAAGAAGTAAGAAAGAAGTAAGAAATAAGAAAGAAGTAAGAAAGAAGTAAGAAAGAAGTAAGAAAGAAGTATGAAAGAAGTAAGAAAGAAGAAAGAAAGAAGTAAGAAAGAAGGAATGAAGAAAGAAGTAAGAAAGAAGTAAGAAAGAAGTAAGAAAGAAATAAGAAAGAAAGAAGAAAAAAGAAAGAAAGAAGTAAGAAAGAAGAAAGAAAGAAGTAAGAAAGAAGTAAGAAAGAAGTAAGAAAGAAAGAGGAAAGAAGTAAGAAAGAAGTAAGAAAGAAGTATGAAAGAAGTAAGAAAGAAGAAAGAAAGAAGTAAGAAAGAAGTAAGAAAGAAGTAAGAAAGAAGTTAGAAAGAAGTAAGAAAGAAGTAAGAAAGAAAGAAGAAAGAAGTTAGAAAGAAGTAAGAAAGAAGTAAGAAAGAAGAAAGTAGTAAGAAAGTAGTAAGAAAGAAGAAAGAAAGAAGTAAGAAAGAAGAAAGAAGGAAGAAAGAAAGAAGTAAGAAAGAAGAAAGAAAGAAGTAAGAAAGAAGTAAGAAAGAAGAAAGAAAGAAGTAAGAAAGAAGTAAGAAAGAAGAAAGAAAGAAGTAAGAAAGAAGAAAGAAAGAAGAAAGAAAGAAGAAAGAAAGAATTAAGAAGGAAGTAAGAAAGAAGTAAGAAAGTAGTTAGAAAGAAGTAAGAAAGAAGAAAGAAAGAAGAAAGAAAGAAGAAAGAAAGAATTAAGAAAGAAGTAAGAAAGAAGTAAGAAAGTAGTTAGAAAGAAGTAAGAAAGAAGTAAGAAAGAAGAAAAAAGAAGTTAGAAAGAAGTAAGAAAGAAGTAAGAAAGTAGTAAGAAAGAAGAAAGAAAGAAGAAAGAAAGAATTAAGAAAGAAGTAAGAAA
This sequence comes from Columba livia, assembly GCF_036013475.1. Lineage (NCBI taxonomy): Eukaryota > Metazoa > Chordata > Aves > Columbiformes > Columbidae > Columba > Columba livia. The sequence continues at coordinate 76,061 of NW_027043291.1, forward strand.
GAAGTAAGAAAGTAGTTAGAAAGAAGTAAGAAAGAAGTAAGAAAGAAGAAAAAAGAAGTTAGAAAGAAGTAAGAAAGATGTAAGAAAGAAGTAAGAAAGAAGTAAGAAAGAAGTAAGAAAGAAGTAAGAAAGAAGTAAGAAAGAAGAAAGAAAGAAGTAAGAAAGAAGAAAGAAAGAAGTAAGAAAGAAGTATGAAAGAAGAAAGAAAGAAGTAAGAAAGAAAGAAGAAAGAAGTAAGAAAGAAGTAAGAAAGAAGAACGAAAGAAGTAAAAAAGAAGTAAGAAAGAAGTAAGAAAGAAAGAAGAAAGAAGTAAGAAAGAATTAAGAAAGAAGTAAGAAAGAAGTAAGGAAGAAGAAAGAAAGAAGTAAGAAAGAAGAAAGAAAGAAGTAAGAAAGAAGTAAGAAAGAAGTAAGAAAGAAGTAAGAAAGAAAGAAGAAAGAAGTAAGAAAGAAGTAAGAAATAAGTAAGAAAGAAGTTAAGAAAGAAGATAAAAGAAGTTAGAAAGAAGTAAGAAAGAAGTAAGAAAGAAGTAAGAAAGAAAGAAGAAAGAAGTAAGAAAGAAGAAAGAAAGAAGTAAGAAAGAAGAAAGAAAGAAGAAAGAAAAAATTAAGAAAGAAGTAAGAAAGAAGTAAGAAAGTAGTTAGAAAGAAGTAAGAAAGAAGTAAGAAAGAAGAAAAAAAGTTAGAAAGAAGTAAGAAAGAAGTAAGAAAGAAGAAAGAGAGAAGTAAGAAAGAAAGAAGTAAGAAGGAATGAAGGAAGAAGTAAGAAAGAAGTAAGAAAGAAGTAAGAAAGAAGTAAGAAAGAAAGAAGAAAGAAGAAAGAAAGTAGCAAGAAAGAAGAAAGAAAGAAGTAAGAAAGAAGTAAGAAAGAAGAAAGTAGTAAGAAACAAGAAAGAAAGAAGTAAGAAAGAAGAAAGAAGGAAGAAAGAAAGAAGTAAGAAAGAAAAAAGAAAGAAGTAAGAAAGAAGTAAGAAAGAAGAAAGAAAGACGTAAGAAATAAGAAAGAAAGAAGTAAGAAAGAAGAAAGAAAGAAGAAAGAAAGAAGAAAGAAAGAAGAAAGAAAGAATTAAGAAAGAAGTAAGAAAGAAGCAAGAAAGTAGTTAGAAAGAAGTAAAAAAGAAGTAAGAAAGAAGAAAATAGAAGTTAGAAAGAAGAAAGAAAGAAGTAAGAAAGAAGTAAGAAAGAAGTAAGAAAGAAGTAAGAAAGAAGAAAGAAAGAAGTAAGAAAGAAGTAAGAAAGAAGTAAGAAGGAATGAAGAAAGACGTAAGAAAGAAGGAAGAAAGAAGAAAGAAAGAAGTAAGAAAGAAGAGAGAAAGAAGTAAGAAAGAAGTATGAAAGAAGAAAGAAAGAAGTAAGAAAGAAAGAAGAAAGAAGTAAGAAAGAAGTAAGAGAGAAGAACGAAAGAAGAAAGAAAGAAGAAAGAAAGAAGATAGAAGGAAGTAAGAAAGAAGTAAGGAAGAAGTACGAAAGAAGTAAGAAAGAAGTAAGAAAGAAAGAAGTAAGAAAGAAGTAAGAAAGAAGTAAGAAAGAAGTGTGAAAGAAGTAATAAAGAAGAAAGAAAGAAAGAAGTAAGAAAGAAGTAAGAAAGAAGTAAGAAAGAAGTAATAAAGAAAGAAGAAAGAAGTAAGAAAGAAGTAAGAAAGAAGTAAGAAAGAAGTAAGAAAGAAGTAAGAAAGAAAGAAGAAGGAAGTAAGAAAGAAGTAAGAAAGAAGTAAGAAACAAGTAAGAAAAAAGAAAGAAAGAAGTAAGAAAGAAGAAAGAAAGAAGTAAGAAAGAAGTAAGAAAGAAAGAAGAAAGAAGTAAGAAAGAAGTAAGAAAGAAGTAAGAAAGAAGTAAGAAAGAAGTAAAAAAGAAGTAAGAAAGAAGTAAGAAAGAAAGAAGAATGAAGTAAGAAAGAATTAAGAAAGAAGTAAGGAAGAAGAAAGAAAGAAGTAAGAAAGAAGAAAGAAAGAAGTAAGAAAGAAGTAAGAAAGAAGTAAGAAAGAAGTAAGAAATAAAGAAGAAAGACGTAAGAAAGAAGTAAGAAAGAAGTAAGAATGAAGTAAGAAAGAAGTAAGAAAGTAGTTAGAAAGAAGTAAGAAAGAAGTAAGAAAGAAGTAAGAAAGAAGAAAGAAAGAAGTAAGAAAGAAAGAAGTAAGAAGGAATGAAGGAAGAAGTAAGAAAGAAGTAAGAAAGAAGTAAGAAAGAAGTAAGATAGAAGTAAGAAAGAAGTAAGAAAGAAAGAAGAAAGAAGAAAGAAAGAAGCAAGAAAGAAGAAAGAAAGAAGTAAGAAAGAAGTAAGAAAGAAGAAAGTAGTAAGTAATAAGTAAGAAAGAACTAAGAAAGAAGTAAAAAAAGTAAGAAAGAAGTAAGAAAGAAGTAAGAAAGAAGTAAGAAAGTAGTAAGAAAGTAGTAAGAAACAAGATAGAAAGAAGGAAGAAAGAAGAAAGAAAGAAGAAAGAAAGAAGTAAGAAAGAAGAAAGAAAGAAGTAAGAAAGAAGTAAGAAAGAAGAAAGAAAGAAGTAAGAAAGAAGAAAGAAAGAAGTAAGAAAGAAGAAAGAAAGAAGAAAGAAAGAATTAAGAAAGAAGTAAGAAAGAAGCAAGAAAGTAGTTAGAAAGAAGTAAGAAAGAAGTAAGAAAGAAGAAAATAGAAGTTAGAAAGAAGAAAGAAGTAAGAAAGAAGCAAGAAAGTAGTTAGAAAGAAGTAAGAAAGAAGTAAGAAAGAAGAAAATAGAAGTTAGAAAGAAAGAAGAAAGAAGTAAGAAAGAAGTAAGAAAGAAGTAAGAAAGAAGTAAGAAAGAAGTAAGAAAGAAGTAAGAAAGAAAGAAGAAAGAAGTAAGAAAGAAGTAAGAAAGAAGAAAGAAAGAAGAAAGAAAGAATTAAGAAAGAAGTAAGAAAGAAGTAAGAAAGTAGTTAGAAAGAAGTAAGAAAGAAGTAAGAAAGAAGAAAAAAGTTAGAAAGAAGTAAGAAAGAAGTAAGAAAGAAGTAAGAAAGAAGTAAGAAAGAAGTAAGAAAGAAGTAAGAAGGAATGAAGAAAGAAGTAAGAAGGAAGTAAGAAAGAAGAAAGAAAGAAGTAAGAAAGAATAGAGAAAGAAGTAAGAAAGAAGTATGAAAGAAGAAAGAAAGAAGTAAGAAAGAAAGAAGAAAGAAGTAAGAAAGAAGTAAGAGAGAAGAACGAAAGAAGAAAGAAGAAAGAAAGAAGAAAGAAGGAAGTAAGAAAGAAGTAAGGAAGAAGTACGAAAGAAGTAAGAAAGAAGTAAGAAAGAAAGAAGTAAGAAAGAAGTAAGAAAGAAGTAAGAAAGAAGTGTGAAAGAAGTAATAAAGAAGAAAGAAAGAAGTAAGAAAGAAGTAAGAAAGAAGTAAGAAAGAAGTAAGAAAGAAAGAAGAAAGAAGTTAGAAAGAAGTAAGAAAGAAGTAAGAAAGAAGTAAGAAAGAAAGAAGAAGGAAGTAAGAAAGAAGTAAGAAAGAAGTAAGAAACAAGTAAGAAAGAAGAAAGAAAGAAGTAAGAAAGAAGAAAGAGAGAAGTAAGAAAGAAGTAAGAAAGAAAGAAGAAAGAAGTAAGAAAGAAGTAAGAAAGAAGTAAGAAAGAAGTAAAAAAGAAGTAAGAAAGAAGTAAGAAAGAAAGAAGAATGAAGTAAGAAAGAATTAAGAAAGAAGTAAGAAAGAAGTAAGGAAGAAGAAAGAAAGAAGTAAGAAAGAAGAAAGAAAGAAGTAAGAAAGAAGTAAGAAAGAAGTAAGAAAGAAGTAAGAAAGAAAGAAGAAAGAAGTAAGAAAGAAGTAAGAAAGAAGTAAGAAAGAAGTAAGAAAGAAGTAAGAAAGTAGTTAGAAAGAAGTAAGAAAGAAGTAAGAAAGAAGAAAAAAAGTTAGAAAGAAGTAAGAAAGAAGTAAGAAAGAAGAAAGAAAGAAGTAAGAAAGAAAGAAGTAAGAAGGAATGAAGGAAGAAGTAAGAAAGAAGTAAGAAAGAAGTAAGAAAGAAGTAAGAAAGAAAGAAGAAAGAAGAAAGAAAGTAGCAAGAAAGAAGAAAGAAAGAAGTAAGAAAGAAGTAAGAAAGAAGTAAGAAAGAAAGAAGAAAGAAGTAAGAAAGAAGAAAGAAAGAAGTAAGAAAGAAATAAGAAAGAAGAAATAAGAAGTTAGAAAGAAGTAAGAAAGAAGTAAGAAAGAAAGAAGAAAGAAGTAAAAAAGAAGTAAGAAAGAAGTAAGAAAGAAGTAAGAAAGAAGAAAGACAGAAGTAAGAAGGAATGAAGAAAGAAGTAAGAAAGAAGTAAGAAGGAAGTAAGAAAGAAGTAAGAGAGAAGTAAGAAAGAAGTAAGAAAGAAGAAAGAAAGAAGTTAGAAAGAAGTAAGAAAGAAGTAAGAAAGAAAGAAGAAAAAAGAAAGAAAGAAGTAAGAAAGAAGAAAGAAAGAAGTAAGAAAGAAGTAAGAAAGAAGTAAGAAAGAAGTAAGAAAGAAGTAAGAAAGAAGTAAGAAAGAAGTAAGAAAGAAGTAAGAAAGAAGTAAGAAGGAATGAAGAAAGAGGTAGGAAAGAAGTAAGAAAGAAGAAAGAAAGAAGTAAGAAGGAAGAAAGAAAGAACGAAGTAAGAAGGAATGAAGAAAGAAGCAAGAAAGAAGTAAGAAAGTAGTTAGAAAGTAGTAAGAAAGAAGTAAGAAAGAAGAAAAAAGAAGTTAGAAAGAAGTAAGAAAGAAGTAAGAAAGAAGAAAGAAAGAAGTAAGAAAGAAGAAAGAAAGAAAGAAGTAAGAAGGAATGAAGGAAGAAGTAAGAAAGAAGTAAGAAAGTAGTAAGAAAGAAGTATGAAAGAAGTAAGAAAGAAGTTAGAAAGAAGTAAGAAAGAAGTAAGAAAGAAGTAAGAAAGTAAGAAGAGAGAAGAAAGAAAGAAGTAAGAAAGAAGAAAGAAAGAAGTAAGAAAGAAGTAAGAAAGAAGTAAGAAAGAAAGAAGAAAGGAGTAAGAAAGAAGGAAGAAAGAAGAAAGAAATAAGAAAGAAGAAAAAAGAAGTTAGAAAGAAGTAAGAAAGAAGTAAGAAAGAAGTAAGAAAGAAGAAAGAAAGAAGTAAGAAAGAAGAAAGAAAGAAAGAAGAAAGAAGTAAGAAAGAAGTAAGAAAGAAGTAAGAAAGAAGTAAGAAAGAAGTAAGAAAGAAGTAAGAATGAATGAAGAAAGAAATAAGAAAGAATAAGAAAGAAGTAAGAAAGAAGTAAGAATGAAGAAAGAAAGAAGTAAGAAAGTAGTTAGAAAGAAGTAAGAAAGAAGTAAGAAAGAAGAAAAAAGAAGTAAGAAAGAAGTAAGAAAGAAGTAAGAAAGAAGTAAGAAAGAAGGAAGAAAGAAGAAAGAAAGAAGTAAGAAAGAAGAAAGAAAGAAGTAAGAAAGAAGTATGAAAGAAGAAAGAAAGAAGTAAGAAAGAAAGAAGAAAGAAGTAAGAAAGAAGTAAGAAAGAAGAACGAAAGAAGTAAGAAAGAAGAAAGAAAGAAGTAAGAAAGAAGTAAGAAAGAAGTAAGAAAGAAGTAAGAAAGAAAGAGAAAAGAAGTAAGAAAGAAGTAAGAAAGAAGTAAGAAAGAAGAAAGAAAGAAGTAAGAAAGAAGTAAGAAAGAAATAAGAAAGAAGTAAAGAAAGAAGTTAGAAAGAAGTAAGAAAGAAGTAAGAAAGAAGTAAGTAAGAAAGAAGAAAAAAGAAAGAAAGAAGTAAGAAAGAAGAAAGAAAGAAGTAAGAAAGAAGTAAGAAATAAGAAAGAAGTAAGAAAGAAGTAAGAAAGAAGTAAGAAAGAAGTATGAAAGAAGTAAGAAAGAAGAAAGAAAGAAGTAAGAAAGAAGGAATGAAGAAAGAAGTAAGAAAGAAGTAAGAAAGAAGTAAGAAAGAAATAAGAAAGAAAGAAGAAAAAAGAAAGAAAGAAGTAAGAAAGAAGAAAGAAAGAAGTAAGAAAGAAGTAAGAAAGAATTAAGAAAGAAAGAGGAAAGAAGTAAGAAAGAAGTAAGAAAGAAGTATGAAAGAAGTAAGAAAGAAGAAAGAAAGAAGTAAGAAAGAAGTAAGAAAGAAGTAAGAAAGAAGTTAGAAAGAAGTAAGAAAGAAGTAAGAAAGAAAGAAGAAAGAAGTTAGAAAGAAGTAAGAAAGAAGTAAGAAAGAAGAAAGTAGTAAGAAAGTAGTAAGAAAGAAGAAAGAAAGAAGTAAGAAAGAAGAAAGAAGGAAGAAAGAAAGAAGTAAGAAAGAAGAAAGAAAGAAGTAAGAAAGAAGTAAGAAAGAAGAAAGAAAGAAGTAAGAAAGAAGTAAGAAAGAAGAAAGAAAGAAGTAAGAAAGAAGAAAGAAAGAAGAAAGAAAGAAGAAAGAAAGAATTAAGAAAGAAGTAAGAAAGAAGTAAGAAAGTAGTTAGAAAGAAGTAAGAAAGAAGTAAGAAAGAAGAAAAAAGAAGTTAGAAAGAAGTAAGAAAGAAGTAAGAAAGTAGTAAGAAAGAAGAAAGAAAGAAGAAAGAAAGTATTAAGAAAGAAGTAAGAAAGAAGTAAGAAAGTAGTTAGAAAGAAGTAAGAAAGAAGTAAGAAAGAAGAAAAAAGAAGTTAGAAAGAAGTAAGAAAGATGTAAGAAAGAAGTAAGAAAGAAGTAAGAAAGAAGTAAGAAAGAAGTAAGAAAGAAGTAAGAAAGAAGAAAGAAAGAAGTAAGAAAGAAGAAAGAAAGAAGTAAGAAAGAAGTATGAAAGAAGAAAGAAAGAAGTAAGAAAGAAAGAAGAAAGAAGTAAGAAAGAAGTAAGAAAGAAGAACGAAAGAAGTAAAAAAGAAGTAAGAAAGAAGTAAGAAAGAAAGAAGAAAGACGTAAGAAAGAAGTAAGAAAGAAGTAAGAATGAAGTAAGAAAGAAGTAAGAAAGTAGTTAGAAAGAAGTAAGAAAGAAGTAAGAAAGAAGTAAGAAAGAAGTAAGAAAGTAGTTAGAAAGAAGTAAGAAAGAAGTAAGAAAGAAGAAAAAAAGTTAGAAAGAAGTAAGAAAGAAGTAAGAAAGAAGAAAGAAAGAAGTAAGAAAGAAAGAAGTAAGAAGGAATGAAGGAAGAAGTAAGAAAGAAGTAAGAAAGAAGTAAGAAAGAAGTAAGAAAGAAAGAAGAAAGAAGAAAGAAAGTAGCAAGAAAGAAGAAAGAAAGAAGTAAGAAAGAAGTAAGAAAGAAGAAAGTAGTAAGAAACAAGAAAGAAAGAAGTAAGAAAGAAGAAAGAAGGAAGAAAGAAAGAAGTAAGAAAGAAAAAAGAAAGAAGTAAGAAAGAAGTAAGAAAGAAGAAAGAAAGACGTAAGAAATAAGAAAGAAAGAAGTAAGAAAGAAGAAAGAAAGAAGAAAGAAAGAAGAAAGAAAGAAGAAAGAAAGAATTAAGAAAGAAGTAAGAAAGAAGCAAGAAAGTAGTTAGAAGGAAGTAAAAAAGAAGTAAGAAAGAAGAAAATAGAAGTTAGAAAGAAGAAAGAAAGAATTAAGAAAGAAGTAAGAAAGAAGTAAGAAAGAAGTAAGAAAGAAGAAAGAAAGAAGTAAGAAAGAAGTAAGAAAGAAGTAAGAAGGAATGAAGAAAGACGTAAGAAAGAAGGAAGAAAGAAGAAAGAAAGAAGTAAGAAAGAAGTAAGAAAGAAGAAAGAAAGAAGTAAGAAAGAAGAAAGAAAGAAAGAAGTAAGAAGGAATGAAGGAAGAAGTAAGAAAGAAGTAAGAAAGTAGTAAGAAAGAAGTATGAAAGAAGTAAGAAAGAAGTTAGAAAGAAGTAAGAAAGAAGTAAGAAAGAAGTAAGAAAGTAAGAAGAGAGAAGAAAGAAAGAAGTAAGAAAGAAGAAAGAAAGAAGTAAGAAAGAAGTAAGAAAGAAGTAAGAAAGAAAGAAGAAAGGAGTAAGAAAGAAGGAAGAAAGAAGAAAGAAATAAGAAAGAAGAAAAAAGAAGTTAGAAAGAAGTAAGAAAGAAGTAAGAAAGAAGTAAGAAAGAAGAAAGAAAGAAGTAAGAAAGAAGAAAGAAAGAAAGAAGAAAGAAGTAAGAAAGAAGTAAGAAAGAAGTAAGAAAGAAGTAAGAAAGAAGTAAGAAAGAAGTAAGAAAGAAGTAAGAAAGAAGTAAGAATGAATGAAGAAAGAAATAAGAAAGAAGTAAGAAAGAAGTAAGAAAGAAGTAAGAATGAAGAAAGAAAGAAGTAAGAAAGTAGTTAGAAAGAAGTAAGAAAGAAGTAAGAAAGAAGAAAAAAGAAGTAAGAAAGAAGTAAGAAAGAAGTAAGAAAGAAGTAAGAAAGAAGTAAGAAAGAAGAAAGAAAGAAGTAAGAAAGAAGAAAGAAAGAAGTAAGAAAGAAGTATGAAAGAAGAAAGAAAGAAGTAAGAAAGAAAGAAGAAAGAAGTAAGAAAGAAGTAAGAAAGAAGAACGAAAGAAGTAAGAAAGAAGAAAGAAAGAAGTAAGAAAGAAGTAAGAAAGAAGTAAGAAAGAAGTAAGAAAGAAAGAGAAAAGAAGTAAGAAAGAAGTAAGAAAGAAGTAAGAAAGAAGAAAGAAAGAAGTAAGAAAGAAGTAAGAAAGAAATAAGAAAGAAGTAAAGAAAGAAGTTAGAAAGAAGTAAGAAAGAAGTAAGAAAGAAGTAAGTAAGAAAGAAGAAAAAAGAAAGAAAGAAGTAAGAAAGAAGAAAGAAAGAAGTAAGAAAGAAGTAAGAAATAAGAAAGAAGTAAGAAAGAAGTAAGAAAGAAGTAAGAAAGAAGTATGAAAGAAGTAAGAAAGAAGAAAGAAAGAAGTAAGAAAGAAGGAATGAAGAAAGAAGTAAGAAAGAAGTAAGAAAGAAGTAAGAAAGAAATAAGAAAGAAAGAAGAAAAAAGAAAGAAAGAAGTAAGAAAGAAGAAAGAAAGAAGTAAGAAAGAAGTAAGAAAGAAGTAAGAAAGAAAGAGGAAAGAAGTAAGAAAGAAGTAAGAAAGAAATATGAAAGAAGTAAGAAAGAAGAAAGAAAGAAGTAAGAAAGAAGTAAGAAAGAAGTAAGAAAGAAGTTAGAAAGAAGTAAGAAAGAAGTAAGAAAGAAAGAAGAAAGAAGTTAGAAAGAAGTAAGAAAGAAGTAAGAAAGAAGTAAGAAAGAAGTAAGAAAGAAGTAAGAAAGAAGTAAGAAAGAAGTATGAAAGAAGTAAGAAAGAAGAAAGAAAGAAGTAAGAAAGAAGAAAGAAGGAAGAAAGAAAGAAGTAAGAAAGAAGAAAGAAAGAAGTAAGAAAGAAGTAAGAAAGAAGAAAGAAAGAAGTAAGAAAGAAGTAAGAAAGAAGAAAGAAAGAAGTAAGAAAGAAGAAAGAAAGAAGAAAGAAAGAAGAAAGAAAGAATTAAGAAGGAAGTAAGAAAGAAGTAAGAAAGTAGTTAGAAAGAAGTAAGAAAGAAGAAAGAAAGAAGAAAGAAAGAAGAAAGAAAGAATTAAGAAAGAAGTAAGAAAGAAGTAAGAAAGTAGTTAGAAAGAAGTAAGAAAGAAGTAAGAAAGAAGAAAAAAGAAGTTAGAAAGAAGTAAGAAAGAAGTAAGAAAGTAGTAAGAAAGAAGAAAGAAAGAAGAAAGAAAGAATTAAGAAAGAAGTAAGAAAGAAGTAAGAAAGTAGTTAGAAAGAAGTAAGAAAGAAGTAAGAAAGAAGAAAAAAGAAGTAAGAAAGAAGTAAGAAAGATGTAAGAAAGAAGTAAGAAAGAAGTAAGAAAGAAGTAAGAAAGAAGTGAGAAAGAAGTAAGAAAGAAGAAAGAAAGAAGTAAGAAAGAAGAAAGAAAGAAGTAAGAAAGAAGTATGAAAGAAGAAAGAAAGAAGTAAGAAAGAAAGAAGAAAGAAGTAAGAAAGAAGTAAGAAAGAAGAACGAAAGAAGTAAAAAAGAAGTAAGAAAGAAGTAAGAAAGAAAGAAGAAAGAAGTAAGAAAGAATTAAGAAAGAAGTAAGAAAGAAGTAAGGAAGAAGAAAGAAAGAAGTAAGAAAGAAGAAAGAAAGAAGTAAGAAAGAAGAAAGAAAGAAGTAAGAAAGAAGTAAGAAAGAAGTAAGAAAGAAGTAAGAAAGAAAGAAGAAAGAAGTAAGAAAGAAGTAAGAAATAAGTAAGAAAGAAGTTAAGAAAGAAGATAAAAGAAGTTAGAAAGAAGTAAGAAAGAAGTAAGAAAGAAGTAAGAAAGAAAGAAGAAAGAAGTAAGAAAGAAGAAAGAAAGAAGTAAGAAAGAAGAAAGAAAGAAGAAAGAAAGAATTAAGAAAGAAGTAAGAAAGAAGTAAGAAAGTAGTTAGAAAGAAGTAAGAAAGAAGTAAGAAAGAAGAAAAAAAGTTAGAAAGAAGTAAGAAAGAAGTAAGAAAGAAGAAAGAAAGAAGTAAGAAAGAAAGAAGTAAGAAAGAAGAAAAAAAGTTAGAAAGAAGTAAGAAAGAAGTAAGAAAGAAGTAAGAAAGAAGTAAGAAAGAAAGAAGAAAGAAGAAAGAAAGTAGCAAGAAAGAAGAAAGAAAGAAGTAAGAAAGAAGTAAGAAAGAAGAAAGTAGTAAGAAACAAGAAAGAAAGAAGTAAGAAAGAAGAAAGAAGGAAGAAAGAAAGAAGTAAGAAAGAAAAAGAAAGAAGTAAGAAAGAAGTAAGAAAGAAGAAAGAAAGACGTAAGAAATAAGAAAGAAAGAAGTAAGAAAGAAGAAAGAAAGAAGAAAGAAAGAAGAAAGAAAGAAGAAAGAAAGAATTAAGAAAGAAGTAAGAAAGAAGCAAGAAAGTAGTTAGAAAGAAGTAAAAAAGAAGTAAGAAAGAAGAAAATAGAAGTTAGAAAGAAGAAAGAAAGAAGTAAGAAAGAAGTAAGAAAGAAGTAAGAAAGAAGTAAGAAAGAAGAAAGAAAGAAGTAAGAAAGAGGTAAGAAAGAAGTAAGAAGGAATGAAGAAAGACGTAAGAAAGAAGGAAGAAAGAAGAAAGAAAGAAGTAAGAAAGAAGAGAGAAAGAAGTAAGAAAGAAGTATGAAAGAAGAAAGAAAGAAGTAAGAAAGAAAGAAGAAAGAAGTAAGAAAGAAGTAAGAGAGAAGAACGAAAGAAGAAAGAAAGAAGAAAGAAAGAAGATAGAAGGAAGTAAGAAAGAAGTAAGGAAGAAGTACGAAAGAAGTAAGAAAGAAGTAAGAAAGAAAGAAGTAAGAAAGAAGTAAGAAAGAAGTAAGAAAGAAGTGTGAAAGAAGTAATAAAGAAGAAAGAAAGAAGTAAGAAAGAAGTAAGAAAGAAGTAAGAAAGAAGTAATAAAGAAAGAAGAAAGAAGTAAGAAAGAAGTAAGAAAGAAGTAAGAAAGAAGTAAGAAAGAAGTAAGAAAGAAAGAAGAAGGAAGTAAGAAAGAAGTAAGAAAGAAGTAAGAAACAAGTAAGAAAAAAGAAAGAAAGAAGTAAGAAAGAAGAAAGAAAGAAGTAAGAAAGAAGTAAGAAAGAAAGAAGAAAGAAGTAAGAAAGAAGTAAGAAAGAAGTAAGAAAGAAGTAAGAAAGAAGTAAAAAAGAAGTAAGAAAGAAGTAAGAAAGAAAGAAGAAAGAAGTTAGAAAGAAGTAAGAAAGAAGAAAGAAAGAAGAAAGTAGTAAGAAAGTAGTAAGAAAGAAGAAAGAAAGAAGTAAGAAAGAAGAAAGAAGGAAGAAAGAAAGAAGTAAGAAAGAAGAAAGAAAGAAGTAAGAAAGAAGTAAGAAAGAAGAAAGAAAGAAGTAAGAAAGAAGTAAGAAAGAAGAAAGAAAGAAGTAAGAAAGAAGAAAGAAAGAAGAAAGAAAGAAGAAAGAAAGAATTAAGAAGGAAGTAAGAAAGAAGTAAGAAAGTAGTTAGAAAGAAGTAAGAAAGAAGAAAGAAAGAAGAAAGAAAGAAGAAAGAAAGAATTAAGAAAGAAGTAAGAAAGAAGTAAGAAAGTAGTTAGAAAGAAGTAAGAAAGAAGTAAGAAAGAAGAAAAAAGAAGTTAGAAAGAAGTAAGAAAGAAGTAAGAAAGTAGTAAGAAAGAAGAAAGAAAGAAGAAAGAAAGAATTAAGAAAGAAGTAAGAAAGAAGTAAGAAAGTAGTTAGAAAGAAGTAAGAAAGAAGTAAGAAAGAAGAAAAAAGAAGTTAGAAAGAAGTAAGAAAGATGTAAGAAAGAAGTAAGAAAGAAGTAAGAAAGAAGTAAGAAAGAAGTAAGAAAGAAGTAAGAAAGAAGAAAGAAAGAAGTAAGAAAGAAGAAAGAAAGAAGTAAGAAAGAAGTATGAAAGAAGAAAGAAAGAAGTAAGAAAGAAAGAAGAAAGAAGTAAGAAAGAAGTAAGAAAGAAGAACGAAAGAAGTAAAAAAGAAGTAAGAAAGAAGTAAGAAAGAAAGAAGAAAGAAGTAAGAAAGAATTAAGAAAGAAGTAAGAAAGAAGTAAGGAAGAAGAAAGAAAGAAGTAAGAAAGAAGAAAGAAAGAAGTAAGAAAGAAGTAAGAAAGAAGTAAGAAAGAAGTAAGAAAGAAAGAAGAAAGAAGTAAGAAAGAAGTAAGAAATAAGTAAGAAAGAAGTTAAGAAAGAAGATAAAAGAAGTTAGAAAGAAGTAAGAAAGAAGTAAGAAAGAAGTAAGAAAGAAAGAAGAAAGAAGTAAGAAAGAAGAAAGAAAGAAGTAAGAAAGAAGAAAGAAAGAAGAAAGAACGAATTAAGAAAGAAGTAAGAAAGAAGTAAGAAAGTAGTTAGAAAGAAGTAAGAAAGAAGTAAGAAAGAAGAAAAAAGTTAGAAAGAAGTAAGAAAGAAGTAAGAAAGAAGAAAGAAAGAAGTAAGAAAGAAAGAAGTAAGAAGGAATGAAGGAAGAAGTAAGAAAGAAGTAAGAAAGAAGTAAGAAAGAAGTAAGAAAGAAAGAAGAAAGAAGAAAGAAAGTAGCAAGAAAGAAGAAAGAAAGAAGTAAGAAAGAAGTAAGAAAGAAGTAAGAAAGAAAGAAGAAAGAAGTAAGAAAGAAGAAAGAAAGAAGTAAGAAAGAAATAAGAAAGAAGAAAAAAGAAGTTAGAAAGAAGTAAGAAAGAAGTAAGAAAGAAAGAAGAAAGAAGTAAAAAGAAGTAAGAAAGAAGTAAGAAAGAAGTAAGAAAGAAGAAAGAGAGAAGTAAGAAGGAATGAAGAAAGAAGTAAGAAAGAAGTAAGAAGGAAGTAAGAAAGAAGTAAGAGAGAAGTAAGAAAGAAGTAAGAAAGAAGAAAGAAAGAAGTTAGAAAGAAGTAAGAAAGAAGTAAGAAAGAAAGAAGAAAAAAGAAAGAAAGAAGTAAGAAAGAAGAAAGAAAGAAGTAAGAAAGAAGTAAGAAAGAAGTAAGAAAGAAGTAAGAAAGAAGTAAGAAAGAAGTAAGAAAGAAGTAAGAAAGAAGTAATAAAGAAGTAAGAAGGAATGAAGAAAGAGGTAGGAAAGAAGTAAGAAAGAAGAAAGAAAGAAGTAAGAAGGAAGAAAGAAAGAACGAAGTAAGAAGGAATGAAGAAAGAAGCAAGAAAGAAGTAAGAAAGAAGTAAGAAAGAAGAAAGAAAGAAGTAAGAAAGAAGAAAGAAAGAAAGAAGTAAGAAGGAATGAAGGAAGAAGTAAGAAAGAAGTAAGGAAGTAGTAAGAAAGAAGTATGAAAGAAGTAAGAAAGAAGTTAGAAAGAAGTAAGAAAGAAGTAAGAAAGAAGTAAGAAAGTAAGAAGAGAGAAGAAAGAAAGAAGTAAGAAAGAAGAAAGAAAGAAGTAAGAAAGAAGTAAGAAAGAAGTAAGAAAGAAAGAAGAAAGGAGTAAGAAAGAAGGAAGAAAGAAGAAAGAAATAAGAAAGAAGAAAAAAGAAGTTAGAAAGAAGTAAGAAAGAAGTAAGAAAGAAGTAAGAAAGAAGAAAGAAAGAAGTAAGAAAGAAGAAAGAAAGAAAGAAGAAAGAAGTAAGAAAGAAGTAAGAAAGAAGTAAGAAAGAAGTAAGAAAGAAGTAAGAAAGAAGTAAGAAAGAAGTAAGAAAGAAGTAAGAATGAATGAAGAAAGAAATAAGAAAGAAGTAAGAAAGAAGTAAGAAAGAAGTAAGAATGAAGAAAGAAAGAAGTAAGAAAGTAGTTAGAAAGAAGTAAGAAAGAAGTAAGAAAGAAGAAAAAAGAAGTAAGAAAGAAGTAAGAAAGAAGTAAGAAAGAAGTAAGAAAGAAGTAAGAAAGAAGAAAGAAAGAAGTAAGAAAGAAGAAAGAAAGAAGTAAGAAAGAAGCATGAAAGAAGAAAGAAAGAAGTAAGAAAGAAAGAAGAAAGAAGTAAGAAAGAAGTAAGAAAGAAGAACGAAAGAAGTAAGAAAGAAGAAAGAAAGAAGTAAGAAAGAAGTAAGAAAGAAGTAAGAAAGAAGTAAGAAAGAAAGAGAAAAGAAGTAAGAAAGAAGTAAGAAAGAAGTAAGAAAGAAGAAAGAAAGAAGTAAGAAAGAAGTAAGAAAGAAATAAGAAAGAAGTAAAGAAAGAAGTTAGAAAGAAGTAAGAAAGAAGTAAGAAAGAAGTAAGTAAGAAAGAAGAAAAAAGAAAGAAAGAAGTAAGAAAGAAGAAAGAAAGAAGTAAGAAAGAAGTAAGAAATAAGAAAGAAGTAAGAAAGAAGTAAGAAAGAAGTAAGAAAGAAGTATGAAAGAAGTAAGAAAGAAGAAAGAAAGAAGTAAGAAAGAAGGAATGAAGAAAGAAGTAAGAAAGAAGTAAGAAAGAAGTAAGAAAGAAATAAGAAAGAAAGAAGAAAAAAGAAAGAAAGAAGTAAGAAAGAAGAAAGAAAGAAGTAAGAAAGAAGTAAGAAAGAAGTAAGAAAGAAAGAGGAAAGAAGTAAGAAAGAAGTAAGAAAGAAGTATGAAAGAAGTAAGAAAGAAGAAAGAAAGAAGTAAGAAAGAAGTAAGAAAGAAGTAAGAAAGAAGTTAGAAAGAAGTAAGAAAGAAGTAAGAAAGAAAGAAGAAAGAAGTTAGAAAGAAGTAAGAAAGAAGTAAGAAAGAAGAAAGTAGTAAGAAAGTAGTAAGAAAGAAGAAAGAAAGAAGTAAGAAAGAAGAAAGAAGGAAGAAAGAAAGAAGTATGAAAGAAGAAAGAAAGAAGTAAGAAAGAAAGAAGAAAGAAGTAAGAAAGAAGTAAGAAAGAAGAACGAAAGAAGTAAAAAAGAAGTAAGAAAGAAGTAAGAAAGAAAGAAGAAAGAAGTAAGAAAGAATTAAGAAAGAAGTAAGAAAGAAGTAAGGAAGAAGAAAGAAAGAAGTAAGAAAGAAGAAAGAAAGAAGTAAGAAAGAAGTAAGAAAGAAGTAAGAAAGAAGTAAGAAAGAAAGAAGAAAGAAGTAAGAAAGAAGTAAGAAATAAGTAAGAAAGAAGTTAAGAAAGAAGATAAAAGAAGTTAGAAAGAAGTAAGAAAGAAGCAAGAAAGAAGTAAGAAAGAAAGAAGAAAGAAGTAAGAAAGAAGAAAGAAAGAAGTAAGAAAGAAGAAAGAAAGAAGAAAGAAAAAATTAAGAAAGAAGTAAGAAAGAAGTAAGAAAGTAGTTAGAAAGAAGTAAGAAAGAAGTAAGAAAGAAGAAAAAAAGTTAGAAAGAAGTAAGAAAGAAGTAAGAAAGAAGAAAGAGAGAAGTAAGAAAGAAAGAAGTAAGAAGGAATGAAGGAAGAAGTAAGAAAGAAGTAAGAAAGAAGTAAGAAAGAAGTAAGAAAGAAAGAAGAAAGAAGAAAGAAAGTAGCAAGAAAGAAGAAAGAAAGAAGTAAGAAAGAAGTAAGAAAGAAGAAAGTAGTAAGAAACAAGAAAGAAAGAAGTAAGAAAGAAGAAAGAAGGAAGAAAGAAAGAAGTAAGAAAGAAAAAAGAAAGAAGTAAGAAAGAAGTAAGAAAGAAGAAAGAAAGACGTAAGAAATAAGAAAGAAAGAAGTAAGAAAGAAGAAAGAAAGAAGAAAGAAAGAAGAAAGAAAGAAGAAAGAAAGAATTAAGAAAGAAGTAAGAAAGAAGCAAGAAAGTAGTTAGAAAGAAGTAAAAAAGAAGTAAGAAAGAAGAAAATAGAAGTTAGAAAGAAGAAAGAAAGAAGTAAGAAAGAAGTAAGAAAGAAGTAAGAAAGAAGTAAGAAAGAAGAAAGAAAGAAGTAAGAAAGAAGTAAGAAAGAAGTAAGAAGGAATGAAGAAAGACGTAAGAAAGAAGGAAGAAAGAAGAAAGAAAGAAGTAAGAAAGAAGAGAGAAAGAAGTAAGAAAGAAGTATGAAAGAAGAAAGAAAGAAGTAAGAAAGAAAGAAGAAAGAAGTAAGAAAGAAGTAAGAGAGAAGAACGAAAGAAGAAAGAAAGAAGAAAGAAAGAAGATAGAAGGAAGTAAGAAAGAAGTAAGGAAGAAGTACGAAAGAAGTAAGAAAGAAGTAAGAAAGAAAGAAGTAAGAAAGAAGTAAGAAAGAAGTAAGAAAGAAGTGTGAAAGAAGTAATAAAGAAGAAAGAAAGAAGTAAGAAAGAAGTAAGAAAGAAGTAAGAAAGAAGTAATAAAGAAAGAAGAAAGAAGTAAGAAAGAAGTAAGAAAGAAGTAAGAAGGAAGTAAGAAAGAAGTAAGAAAGAAAGAAGAAGGAAGTAAGAAAGAAGTAAGAAAGAAGTAAGAAACAAGTAAGAAAAAAGAAAGAAAGAAGTAAGAAAGAAGAAAGAAAGAAGTAAGAAAGAAGTAAGAAAGAAAGAAGAAAGAAGTAAGAAAGAAGTAAGAAAGAAGTAAGAAAGAAGTAAGAAAGAAGTAAAAAAGAAGTAAGAAAGAAGTAAGAAAGAAAGAAGAATGAAGTAAGAAAGAATTAAGAAAGAAGTAAGGAAGAAGAAAGAAAGAAGTAAGAAAGAAGAAAGAAAGAAGTAAGAAAGAAGTAAGAAAGAAGTAAGAAAGAAGTAAGAAATAAAGAAGAAAGACGTAAGAAAGAAGTAAGAAAGAAGTAAGAATGAAGTAAGAAAGAAGTAAGAAAGTAGTTAGAAAGAAGTAAGAAAGAAGTAAGAAAGAAGTAAGAAAGAAGAAAGAAAGAAGTAAGAAAGAAAGAAGTAAGAAGGAATGAAGGAAGAAGTAAGAAAGAAGTAAGAAAGAAGTAAGAAAGAAGTAAGATAGAAGTAAGAAAGAAGTAAGAAAGAAAGAAGAAAGAAGAAAGAAAGAAGCAAGAAAGAAGAAAGAAAGAAGTAAGAAAGAAGTAAGAAAGAAGAAAGTAGTAAGTAATAAGTAAGAAAGAACTAAGAAAGAAGTAAAAAAAGTAAGAAAGAAGTAAGAAAGAAGTAAGAAAGAAGTAAGAAAGTAGTAAGAAAGTAGTAAGAAACAAGATAGAAAGAAGGAAGAAAGAAGAAAGAAAGAAGAAAGAAAGAAGTAAGAAAGAAGAAAGAAAGAAGTAAGAAAGAAGTAAGAAAGAAGAAAGAAAGAAGTAAGAAAGAAGAAAGAAAGAAGTAAGAAAGAAGAAAGAAAGAAGAAAGAAAGAATTAAGAAAGAAGTAAGAAAGAAGCAAGAAAGTAGTTAGAAAGAAGTAAGAAAGAAGTAAGAAAGAAGAAAATAGAAGTTAGAAAGAAGAAAGAAGTAAGAAAGAAGCAAGAAAGTAGTTAGAAAGAAGTAAGAAAGAAGTAAGAAAGAAGAAAATAGAAGTTAGAAAGAAAGAAGAAAGAAGTAAGAAAGAAGTAAGAAAGAAGTAAGAAAGAAGTAAGAAAGAAGTAAGAAAGAAGTAAGAAAGAAAGAAGAAAGAAGTAAGAAAGAAGTAAGAAAGAAGAAAGAAAGAAGAAAGAAAGAATTAAGAAAGAAGTAAGAAAGAAGTAAGAAAGTAGTTAGAAAGAAGTAAGAAAGAAGTAAGAAAGAAGAAAAAAAGTTAGAAAGAAGTAAGAAAGAAGTAAGAAAGAAGTAAGAAAGAAGTAAGAAAGAAGTAAGAAAGAAGTAAGAAGGAATGAAGAAAGAAGTAAGAAGGAAGTAAGAAAGAAGAAAGAAAGAAGTAAGAAAGAATAGAGAAAGAAGTAAGAAAGAAGTATGAAAGAAGAAAGAAAGAAGTAAGAAAGAAAGAAGAAAGAAGTAAGAAAGAAGTAAGAGAGAAGAACGAAAGAAGAAAGAAGAAAGAAAGAAGAAAGAAGGAAGTAAGAAAGAAGTAAGGAAGAAGTACGAAAGAAGTAAGAAAGAAGTAAGAAAGAAAGAAGTAAGAAAGAAGTAAGAAAGAAGTAAGAAAGAAGTGTGAAAGAAGTAATAAAGAAGAAAGAAAGAAGTAAGAAAGAAGTAAGAAAGAAGTAAGAAAGAAGTAAGAAAGAAAGAAGAAAGAAGTTAGAAAGAAGTAAGAAAGAAGTAAGAAAGAAGTAAGAAAGAAAGAAGAAGGAAGTAAGAAAGAAGTAAGAAAGAAGTAAGAAACAAGTAAGAAAGAAGAAAGAAAGAAGTAAGAAAGAAGAAAGAGAGAAGTAAGAAAGAAGTAAGAAAGAAAGAAGAAAGAAGTAAGAAAGAAGTAAGAAAGAAGTAAGAAAGAAGTAAAAAAGAAGTAAGAAAGAAGTAAGAAAGAAAGAAGAATGAAGTAAGAAAGAATTAAGAAAGAAGTAAGAAAGAAGTAAGGAAGAAGAAAGAAAGAAGTAAGAAAGAAGAAAGAAAGAAGTAAGAAAGAAGTAAGAAAGAAGTAAGAAAGAAGTAAGAAAGAAAGAAGAAAGAAGTAAGAAAGAAGTAAGAAAGAAGTAAGAAAGAAGTAAGAAAGAAGTAAGAAAGTAGTTAGAAAGAAGTAAGAAAGAAGTAAGAAAGAAGAAAAAAAGTTAGAAAGAAGTAAGAAAGAAGTAAGAAAGAAGAAAGAAAGAAGTAAGAAAGAAAGAAGTAAGAAGGAATGAAGGAAGAAGTAAGAAAGAAGTAAGAAAGAAGTAAGAAAGAAGTAAGAAAGAAAGAAGAAAGAAGAAAGAAAGTAGCAAGAAAGAAGAAAGAAAGAAGTAAGAAAGAAGTAAGAAAGAAGTAAGAAAGAAAGAAGAAAGAAGTAAGAAAGAAGAAAGAAAGAAGTAAGAAAGAAATAAGAAAGAAGAAATAAGAAGTTAGAAAGAAGTAAGAAAGAAGTAAGAAAGAAAGAAGAAAGAAGTAAAAAAGAAGTAAGAAAGAAGTAAGAAAGAAGTAAGAAAGAAGAAAGACAGAAGTAAGAAGGAATGAAGAAAGAAGTAAGAAAGAAGTAAGAAGGAAGTAAGAAAGAAGTAAGAGAGAAGTAAGAAAGAAGTAAGAAAGAAGAAAGAAAGAAGTTAGAAAGAAGTAAGAAAGAAGTAAGAAAGAAAGAAGAAAAAAGAAAGAAAGAAGTAAGAAAGAAGAAAGAAAGAAGTAAGAAAGAAGTAAGAAAGAAGTAAGAAAGAAGTAAGAAAGAAGTAAGAAAGAAGTAAGAAAGAAGTAAGAAAGAAGTAAGAAAGAAGTAAGAAGGAATGAAGAAAGAGGTAGGAAAGAAGTAAGAAAGAAGAAAGAAAGAAGTAAGAAGGAAGAAAGAAAGAACGAAGTAAGAAGGAATGAAGAAAGAAGCAAGAAAGAAGTAAGAAAGTAGTTAGAAAGTAGTAAGAAAGAAGTAAGAAAGAAGAAAAAAGAAGTTAGAAAGAAGTAAGAAAGAAGTAAGAAAGAAGAAAGAAAGAAGTAAGAAAGAAGAAAGAAAGAAAGAAGTAAGAAGGAATGAAGGAAGAAGTAAGAAAGAAGTAAGAAAGTAGTAAGAAAGAAGTATGAAAGAAGTAAGAAAGAAGTTAGAAAGAAGTAAGAAAGAAGTAAGAAAGAAGTAAGAAAGTAAGAAGAGAGAAGAAAGAAAGAAGTAAGAAAGAAGAAAGAAAGAAGTAAGAAAGAAGTAAGAAAGAAGTAAGAAAGAAAGAAGAAAGGAGTAAGAAAGAAGGAAGAAAGAAGAAAGAAATAAGAAAGAAGAAAAAAGAAGTTAGAAAGAAGTAAGAAAGAAGTAAGAAAGAAGTAAGAAAGAAGAAAGAAAGAAGTAAGAAAGAAGAAAGAAAGAAAGAAGAAAGAAGTAAGAAAGAAGTAAGAAAGAAGTAAGAAAGAAGTAAGAAAGAAGTAAGAAAGAAGTAAGAATGAATGAAGAAAGAAATAAGAAAGAAGTAAGAAAGAAGTAAGAAAGAAGTAAGAATGAAGAAAGAAAGAAGTAAGAAAGTAGTTAGAAAGAAGTAAGAAAGAAGTAAGAAAGAAGAAAAAAGAAGTAAGAAAGAAGTAAGAAAGAAGTAAGAAAGAAGTAAGAAAGAAGTAAGAAAGAAGAAAGAAAGAAGTAAGAAAGAAGAAAGAAAGAAGTAAGAAAGAAGTATGAAAGAAGAAAGAAAGAAGTAAGAAAGAAAGAAGAAAGAAGTAAGAAAGAAGTAAGAAAGAAGAACGAAAGAAGTAAGAAAGAAGAAAGAAAGAAGTAAGAAAGAAGTAAGAAAGAAGTAAGAAAGAAGTAAGAAAGAAGTAAGGAAGAAAGAGAAAAGAAGTAAGAAAGAAGTAAGAAAGAAGTAAGAAAGAAGAAAGAAAGAAGTAAGAAAGAAGTAAGAAAGAAATAAGAAAGAAGTAAAGAAAGAAGTTAGAAAGAAGTAAGAAAGAAGTAAGAAAGAAGTAAGTAAGAAAGAAGAAAAAAGAAAGAAAGAAGTAAGAAAGAAGAAAGAAAGAAGTAAGAAAGAAGTAAGAAATAAGAAAGAAGTAAGAAAGAAGTAAGAAAGAAGTAAGAAAGAAGTATGAAAGAAGTAAGAAAGAAGAAAGAAATAAGTAAGAAAGAAGGAATGAAGAAAGAAGTAAGAAAGAAGTAAGAAAGAAGTAAGAAAGAAATAAGAAAGAAAGAAGAAAAAAGAAAGAAAGAAGTAAGAAAGAAGAAAGAAAGAAGTAAGAAAGAAGTAAGAAAGAATTAAGAAAGAAAGAGGAAAGAAGTAAGAAAGAAGTAAGAAAGAAGTATGAAAGAAGTAAGAAAGAAGAAAGAAAGAAGTAAGAAAGAAGTAAGAAAGAAGTAAGAAAGAAGTTAGAAAGAAGTAAGAAAGAAGTAAGAAAGAAAGAAGAAAGAAGTTAGAAAGAAGTAAGAAAGAAGTAAGAAAGAAGAAAGTAGTAAGAAAGTAGTAAGAAAGAAGAAAGAAAGAAGTAAGAAAGAAGAAAGAAGGAAGAAAGAAAGAAGTAAGAAAGAAGAAAGAAAGAAGTAAGAAAGAAGTAAGAAAGAAGAAAGAAAGAAGTAAGAAAGAAGTAAGAAAGAAGAAAGAAAGAAGTAAGAAAGAAGAAAGAAAGAAGAAAGAAAGAAGAAAGAAAGAATTAAGAAAGAAGTAAGAAAGAAGTAAGAAAGTAGTTAGAAAGAAGTAAGAAAGAAGTAAGAAAGAAGAAAAAAGAAGTTAGAAAGAAGTAAGAAAGAAGTAAGAAAGTAGTAAGAAAGAAGAAAGAAAGAAGAAAGAAAGAATTAAGAAAGAAGTAAGAAAGAAGTAAGAAAGTAGTTAGAAAGAAGTAAGAAAGAAGTAAGAAAGAAGAAAAAAGAAGTTAGAAAGAAGTAAGAAAGATGTAAGAAAGAAGTAAGAAAGAAGTAAGAAAGAAGTAAGAAAGAAGTAAGAAAGAAGTAAGAAAGAAGAAAGAAAGAAGTAAGAAAGAAGAAAGAAAGAAGTAAGAAAGAAGTATGAAAGAAGAAAGAAAGAAGTAAGAAAGAAAGAAGAAAGAAGTAAGAAAGAAGTAAGAAAGAAGAACGAAAGAAGTAAAAAAGAAGTAAGAAAGAAGTAAGAAAGAAAGAAGAAAGACGTAAGAAAGAAGTAAGAAAGAAGTAAGAATGAAGTAAGAAAGAAGTAAGAAAGTAGTTAGAAAGAAGTAAGAAAGAAGTAAGAAAGAAGTAAGAAAGAAGTAAGAAAGTAGTTAGAAAGAAGTAAGAAAGAAGTAAGAAAGAAGAAAAAAAGTTAGAAAGAAGTAAGAAAGAAGTAAGAAAGAAGAAAGAAAGAAGTAAGAAAGAAAGAAGTAAGAAGGAATGAAGGAAGAAGTAAGAAAGAAGTAAGAAAGAAGTAAGAAAGAAGTAAGAAAGAAAGAAGAAAGAAGAA
Organism: Columba livia; assembly: GCF_036013475.1. Classification (NCBI taxonomy): domain Eukaryota; kingdom Metazoa; phylum Chordata; class Aves; order Columbiformes; family Columbidae; genus Columba; species Columba livia. The sequence continues at coordinate 97,777 of NW_027043291.1, forward strand.
AGAAAGTAGCAAGAAAGAAGAAAGAAAGAAGTAAGAAAGAAGTAAGAAAGAAGTAAGAAAGAAAGAAGAAAGAAGTAAGAAAGAAGAAAGAAAGAAGTAAGAAAGAAATAAGAAAGAAGAAATAAGAAGTTAGAAAGAAGTAAGAAAGAAGTAAGAAAGAAAGAAGAAAGAAGTAAAAAAGAAGTAAGAAAGAAGTAAGAAAGAAGTAAGAAAGAAGAAAGACAGAAGTAAGAAGGAATGAAGAAAGAAGTAAGAAAGAAGTAAGAAGGAAGTAAGAAAGAAGTAAGAGAGAAGTAAGAAAGAAGTAAGAAAGAAGAAAGAAAGAAGTTAGAAAGAAGTAAGAAAGAAGTAAGAAAGAAAGAAGAAAAAAGAAAGAAAGAAGTAAGAAAGAAGAAAGAAAGAAGTAAGAAAGAAGTAAGAAAGAAGTAAGAAAGAAGTAAGAAAGAAGTAAGAAAGAAGTAAGAAAGAAGTAAGAAAGAAGTAAGAAAGAAGTAAGAAGGAATGAAGAAAGAGGTAGGAAAGAAGTAAGAAAGAAGAAAGAAAGAAGTAAGAAGGAAGAAAGAAAGAACGAAGTAAGAAGGAATGAAGAAAGAAGCAAGAAAGAAGTAAGAAAGTAGTTAGAAAGTAGTAAGAAAGAAGTAAGAAAGAAGAAAAAAGAAGTTAGAAAGAAGTAAGAAAGAAGTAAGAAAGAAGAAAGAAAGAAGTAAGAAAGAAGAAAGAAAGAAAGAAGTAAGAAGGAATGAAGGAAGAAGTAAGAAAGAAGTAAGAAAGTAGTAAGAAAGAAGTATGAAAGAAGTAAGAAAGAAGTTAGAAAGAAGTAAGAAAGAAGTAAGAAAGAAGTAAGAAAGTAAGAAGAGAGAAGAAAGAAAGAAGTAAGAAAGAAGAAAGAAAGAAGTAAGAAAGAAGTAAGAAAGAAGTAAGAAAGAAAGAAGAAAGGAGTAAGAAAGAAGGAAGAAAGAAGAAAGAAATAAGAAAGAAGAAAAAAGAAGTTAGAAAGAAGTAAGAAAGAAGTAAGAAAGAAGTAAGAAAGAAGAAAGAAAGAAGTAAGAAAGAAGAAAGAAAGAAAGAAGAAAGAAGTAAGAAAGAAGTAAGAAAGAAGTAAGAAAGAAGTAAGAAAGAAGTAAGAAAGAAGTAAGAATGAATGAAGAAAGAAATAAGAAAGAAGTAAGAAAGAAGTAAGAAAGAAGTAAGAATGAAGAAAGAAAGAAGTAAGAAAGTAGTTAGAAAGAAGTAAGAAAGAAGTAAGAAAGAAGAAAAAAGAAGTAAGAAAGAAGTAAGAAAGAAGTAAGAAAGAAGTAAGAAAGAAGTAAGAAAGAAGAAAGAAAGAAGTAAGAAAGAAGAAAGAAAGAAGTAAGAAAGAAGTATGAAAGAAGAAAGAAAGAAGTAAGAAAGAAAGAAGAAAGAAGTAAGAAAGAAGTAAGAAAGAAGAACGAAAGAAGTAAGAAAGAAGAAAGAAAGAAGTAAGAAAGAAGTAAGAAAGAAGTAAGAAAGAAGTAAGAAAGAAGTAAGGAAGAAAGAGAAAAGAAGTAAGAAAGAAGTAAGAAAGAAGTAAGAAAGAAGAAAGAAAGAAGTAAGAAAGAAGTAAGAAAGAAATAAGAAAGAAGTAAAGAAAGAAGTTAGAAAGAAGTAAGAAAGAAGTAAGAAAGAAGTAAGTAAGAAAGAAGAAAAAAGAAAGAAAGAAGTAAGAAAGAAGAAAGAAAGAAGTAAGAAAGAAGTAAGAAATAAGAAAGAAGTAAGAAAGAAGTAAGAAAGAAGTAAGAAAGAAGTATGAAAGAAGTAAGAAAGAAGAAAGAAATAAGTAAGAAAGAAGGAATGAAGAAAGAAGTAAGAAAGAAGTAAGAAAGAAGTAAGAAAGAAATAAGAAAGAAAGAAGAAAAAAGAAAGAAAGAAGTAAGAAAGAAGAAAGAAAGAAGTAAGAAAGAAGTAAGAAAGAATTAAGAAAGAAAGAGGAAAGAAGTAAGAAAGAAGTAAGAAAGAAGTATGAAAGAAGTAAGAAAGAAGAAAGAAAGAAGTAAGAAAGAAGTAAGAAAGAAGTAAGAAAGAAGTTAGAAAGAAGTAAGAAAGAAGTAAGAAAGAAAGAAGAAAGAAGTTAGAAAGAAGTAAGAAAGAAGTAAGAAAGAAGAAAGTAGTAAGAAAGTAGTAAGAAAGAAGAAAGAAAGAAGTAAGAAAGAAGAAAGAAGGAAGAAAGAAAGAAGTAAGAAAGAAGAAAGAAAGAAGTAAGAAAGAAGTAAGAAAGAAGAAAGAAAGAAGTAAGAAAGAAGTAAGAAAGAAGAAAGAAAGAAGTAAGAAAGAAGAAAGAAAGAAGAAAGAAAGAAGAAAGAAAGAATTAAGAAAGAAGTAAGAAAGAAGTAAGAAAGTAGTTAGAAAGAAGTAAGAAAGAAGTAAGAAAGAAGAAAAAAGAAGTTAGAAAGAAGTAAGAAAGAAGTAAGAAAGTAGTAAGAAAGAAGAAAGAAAGAAGAAAGAAAGAATTAAGAAAGAAGTAAGAAAGAAGTAAGAAAGTAGTTAGAAAGAAGTAAGAAAGAAGTAAGAAAGAAGAAAAAAGAAGTTAGAAAGAAGTAAGAAAGATGTAAGAAAGAAGTAAGAAAGAAGTAAGAAAGAAGTAAGAAAGAAGTAAGAAAGAAGTAAGAAAGAAGAAAGAAAGAAGTAAGAAAGAAGAAAGAAAGAAGTAAGAAAGAAGTATGAAAGAAGAAAGAAAGAAGTAAGAAAGAAAGAAGAAAGAAGTAAGAAAGAAGTAAGAAAGAAGAACGAAAGAAGTAAAAAAGAAGTAAGAAAGAAGTAAGAAAGAAAGAAGAAAGACGTAAGAAAGAAGTAAGAAAGAAGTAAGAATGAAGTAAGAAAGAAGTAAGAAAGTAGTTAGAAAGAAGTAAGAAAGAAGTAAGAAAGAAGTAAGAAAGAAGTAAGAAAGTAGTTAGAAAGAAGTAAGAAAGAAGTAAGAAAGAAGAAAAAAAGTTAGAAAGAAGTAAGAAAGAAGTAAGAAAGAAGAAAGAAAGAAGTAAGAAAGAAAGAAGTAAGAAGGAATGAAGGAAGAAGTAAGAAAGAAGTAAGAAAGAAGTAAGAAAGAAGTAAGAAAGAAAGAAGAAAGAAGAAAGAAAGTAGCAAGAAAGAAGAAAGAAAGAAGTAAGAAAGAAGTAAGAAAGAAGAAAGTAGTAAGAAACAAGAAAGAAAGAAGTAAGAAAGAAGAAAGAAGGAAGAAAGAAAGAAGTAAGAAAGAAAAAAGAAAGAAGTAAGAAAGAAGTAAGAAAGAAGAAAGAAAGACGTAAGAAATAAGAAAGAAAGAAGTAAGAAAGAAGAAAGAAAGAAGAAAGAAAGAAGAAAGAAAGAAGAAAGAAAGAATTAAGAAAGAAGTAAGAAAGAAGCAAGAAAGTAGTTAGAAGGAAGTAAAAAAGAAGTAAGAAAGAAGAAAATAGAAGTTAGAAAGAAGAAAGAAAGAAGTAAGAAAGAAGTAAGAAAGAAGTAAGAAAGAAGTAAGAAAGAAGTAAGAAAGAAGTAAGAAAGAAAGAAGAAGGAAGTAAGAAAGAAGTAAGAAAGAAGTAAGAAACAAGTAAGAAAAAATAAAGAAAGAAGTAAGAAAGAAGAAAGAAAGAAGTAAGAAAGAAGTAAGAAAGAAAGAAGAAAGAAGTAAGAAAGAAGTAAGAAAGAATTAAGAAAGAAGTAAGAAAGAAGTAAGAAAGAAGTAAGAAATAAAGAAGAAAGACGTAAGAAAGAAGTAAGAAAGAAGTAAGAATGAAGTAAGAAAGAAGTAAGAAAGTAGTTAGAAAGAAGTAAGAAAGAAGTAAGAAAGAAGTAAGAAAGAAGAAAGAAAGAAGTAAGAAAGAAAGAAGTAAGAAGGAATGAAGGAAGAAGTAAGAAAGAAGTAAGAAAGAAGTAAGAAAGAAGTAAGATAGAAGTAAGAAAGAAGTAAGAAAGAAAGAAGAAAGAAGAAAGAAAGAAGCAAGAAAGAAGAAAGAAAGAAGTAAGAAAGAAGTAAGAAAGAAGAAAGTAGTAAGTAATAAGTAAGAAAGAACTAAGAAAGAAGTAAAAAAAGTAAGAAAGAAGTAAGAAAGAAGTAAGAAAGAAGTAAGAAAGTAGTAAGAAAGTAGTAAGAAACAAGATAGAAAGAAGGAAGAAAGAAGAAAGAAAGAAGAAAGAAAGAAGTAAGAAAGAAGAAAGAAAGAAGTAAGAAAGAAGTAAGAAAGAAGAAAGAAAGAAGTAAGAAAGAAGAAAGAAAGTAGTAAGAAAGAAGAAAGAAAGAAGAAAGAAAGAATTAAGAAAGAAGTAAGAAAGAAGCAAGAAAGTAGTTAGAAAGAAGTAAGAAAGAAGTAAGAAAGAAGAAAATAGAAGTTAGAAAGAAGAAAGAAGTAAGAAAGAAGCAAGAAAGTAGTTAGAAAGAAGTAAGAAAGAAGTAAGAAAGAAGAAAATAGAAGTTAGAAAGAAAGAAGAAAGAAGTAAGAAAGAAGTAAGAAAGAAGTAAGAAAGAAGTAAGAAAGAAGTAAGAAAGAAGTAAGAAAGAAAGAAGAAAGAAGAAAGAAAGAAGTAAGAAAGAAGAAAGAAAGAAGAAAGAAAGAATTAAGAAAGAAGTAAGAAAGAAGCAAGAAAGTAGTTAGAAGGAAGTAAAAAAGAAGTAAGAAAGAAGAAAATAGAAGTTAGAAAGAAGAAAGAAAGAAGTAAGAAAGAAGTAAGAAAGAAGTAAGAAAGAAGTAAGAAAGAAGAAAGAAAGAAGTAAGAAAGAAGTAAGAAAGAAGTAAGAAGGAATGAAGAAAGACGTAAGAAAGAAGGAAGAAAGAAGAAAGAAAGAAGTAAGAAAGAAGAGAGAAAGAAGTAAGAAAGAAGTATGAAAGAAGAAAGAAAGAAGTAAGAAAGAAAGAAGAAAGAAGTAAGAAAGAAGTAAGAGAGAAGAACGAAAGAAGAAAGAAAGAAGAAAGAAAGAAGATAGAAGGAAGTAAGAAAGAAGTAAGGAAGAAGTACGAAAGAAGTAAGAAAGAAGTAAGAAAGAAAGAAGTAAGAAAGAAGTAAGAAAGAAGTAAGAAAGAAGTGTGAAAGAAGTAATAAAGAAGAAAGAAAGAAGTAAGAAAGAAGTAAGAAAGAAGTAAGAAAGAAGTAATAAAGAAAGAAGAAAGAAGTAAGAAAGAAGTAAGAAAGAAGTAAGAAAGAAGTAAGAAAGAAGTAAGAAAGAAAGAAGAAGGAAGTAAGAAAGAAGTAAGAAAGAAGTAAGAAACAAGTAAGAAAAAATAAAGAAAGAAGTAAGAAAGAAGAAAGAAAGAAGTAAGAAAGAAGTAAGAAAGAAAGAAGAAAGAAGTAAGAAAGAAGTAAGAAAGAAGTAAGAAAGAAGTAAGAAAGAAGTAAAAAAGAAGTAAGAAAGAAGTAAGAAAGAAAGAAGAATGAAGTAAGAAAGAATTAAGAAAGAAGTAAGGAAGAAGAAAGAAAGAAGTAAGAAAGAAGAAAGAAAGAAGTAAGAAAGAAGTAAGAAAGAAGTAAGAAAGAAGTAAGAAATAAAGAAGAAAGACGTAAGAAAGAAGTAAGAAAGAAGTAAGAATGAAGTAAGAAAGAAGTAAGAAAGTAGTTAGAAAGAAGTAAGAAAGAAGTAAGAAAGAAGTAAGAAAGAAGAAAGAAAGAAGTAAGAAAGAAAGAAGTAAGAAGGAATGAAGGAAGAAGTAAGAAAGAAGTAAGAAAGAAGTAAGAAAGAAGTAAGATAGAAGTAAGAAAGAAGTAAGAAAGAAAGAAGAAAGAAGAAAGAAAGAAGCAAGAAAGAAGAAAGAAAGAAGTAAGAAAGAAGTAAGAAAGAAGAAAGTAGTAAGTAATAAGTAAGAAAGAACTAAGAAAGAAGTAAAAAAAGTAAGAAAGAAGTAAGAAAGAAGTAAGAAAGAAGTAAGAAAGTAGTAAGAAAGTAGTAAGAAACAAGATAGAAAGAAGGAAGAAAGAAGAAAGAAAGAAGAAAGAAAGAAGTAAGAAAGAAGAAAGAAAGAAGTAAGAAAGAAGTAAGAAAGAAGAAAGAAAGAAGTAAGAAAGAAGAAAGAAAGAAGTAAGAAAGAAGAAAGAAAGAAGAAAGAAAGAATTAAGAAAGAAGTAAGAAAGAAGCAAGAAAGTAGTTAGAAAGAAGTAAGAAAGAAGTAAGAAAGAAGAAAATAGAAGTTAGAAAGAAGAAAGAAGTAAGAAAGAAGCAAGAAAGTAGTTAGAAAGAAGTAAGAAAGAAGTAAGAAAGAAGAAAATAGAAGTTAGAAAGAAAGAAGAAAGAAGTAAGAAAGAAGTAAGAAAGAAGTAAGAAAGAAGTAAGAAAGAAGTAAGAAAGAAGTAAGAAAGAAAGAAGAAAGAAGTAAGAAAGAAGTAAGAAAGAAGAAAGAAAGAAGAAAGAAAGAATTAAGAAAGAAGTAAGAAAGAAGTAAGAAAGTAGTTAGAAAGAAGTAAGAAAGAAGTAAGAAAGAAGAAAAAAAGTTAGAAAGAAGTAAGAAAGAAGTAAGAAAGAAGAAAGAAAGAAGTAAGAAAGAAAGAAGTAAGAAGGAATGAAGGAAGAAGTAAGAAAGAAGTAAGAAAGAAGTAAGAAAGAAGTAAGAAAGAAGTAAGAAAGAAGTAAGAAAGAAAGAAGAAAGAAGAAAATAGAAGTTAGAAAGAAGAAAGAAAGAAGTAAGAAAGAAGTAAGAAAGAAGAAAGTAGTAAGAAACAAGAAAGAAAGAAGTAAGAAAGAAGAAAGAAGGAAGAAAGAAAGAAGTAAGAAAGAAGAAAGAAAGAAGTAAGAAAGAAGCAAGAAAGAAGAAAGAAAGACGTAAGAAAGAAGAAAGAAAGAAGTAAGAAAGAAGAAAGAAAGAAGAAAGAAAGAATTAAGAAAGAAGTAAGAAAGAAGCAAGAAAGTAGTTAGAAAGAAGTAAGAAAGAAGTAAGAAAGAAGAAAATAGAAGTTAGAAAGAAGAAAGAAAGAAGTAAGAAAGAAGTAAGAAAGAAGTAAGAAAGAAGTAAGAAAGAAGAAAGAAAGAAAGAAGAAAGAAGTAAGAAAGAAGTAAGAAAGAAGTAAGAAAGAAGTAAGAAAGAAGTAAGAAAGAAGTAAGAAGGAATGAAGAAAGAAGTAAGAAGGAAGTAAGAAAGAAGAAAGAAAGAAGTAAGAAAGAATAGAGAAAGAAGTAAGAAAGAAGTATGAAAGAAGAAAGAAAGAAGTAAGAAAGAAAGAAGAAAGAAGTAAGAAAGAAGTAAGAGAGAAGAACGAAAGAAGAAAGAAGAAAGAAAGAAGAAAGAAGGAAGTAAGAAAGAAGTAAGGAAGAAGTACGAAAGAAGTAAGAAAGAAGTAAGAAAGAAAGAAGTAAGAAAGAAGTAAGAAAGAAGTGTGAAAGAAGTAATAAAGAAGAAAGAAAGAAGTAAGAAAGAAGTAAGAAAGAAGTAAGAAAGAAGTAAGAAAGAAAGAAGAAAGAAGTTAGAAAGAAGTAAGAAAGAAGTAAGAAAGAAGTAAGAAAGAAAGAAGAAGGAAGTAAGAAAGAAGTAAGAAAGAAGTAAGAAACAAGTAAGAAAGAAGAAAGAAAGAAGTAAGAAAGAAGAAAGAGAGAAGTAAGAAAGAAGTAAGAAAGAAAGAAGAAAGAAGTAAGAAAGAAGTAAGAAAGAAGTAAGAAAGAAGTAAAAAAGAAGTAAGAAAGAAGTAAGAAAGAAAGAAGAATGAAGTAAGAAAGAATTAAGAAAGAAGTAAGAAAGAAGTAAGGAAGAAGAAAGAAAGAAGTAAGAAAGAAGAAAGAAAGAAGTAAGAAAGAAGTAAGAAAGAAGTAAGAAAGAAGTAAGAAAGAAAGAAGAAAGAAGTAAGAAAGAAGTAAGAAAGAAGTAAGAAAGAAGTAAGAAAGAAGTAAGAAAGTAGTTAGAAAGAAGTAAGAAAGAAGTAAGAAAGAAGAAAAAAAGTTAGAAAGAAGTAAGAAAGAAGAAAGAAAGAAGTAAGAAAGAAAGAAGTAAGAAGGAATGAAGGAAGAAGTAAGAAAGAAGTAAGAAAGAAGTAAGAAAGAAGTAAGATAGAAGTAGGAAAGAAGTAAGAAAGAAAGAAGAAAGAAGAATGAAAGAAGCAAGAAAGAAGAAAGAAAGAAGTAAGAAAGAAGTAAGAAAGAAGAAAGTAGTAAGTAATAAGTAAGAAAGAACTAAGAAAGAAGTAAGAAAAAGTAAGAAAGAAGTAAGAAAGAAGTAAGAAAGAAGTAAGAAAGAAGTAAGAAAGTAGTAAGAAAGTAGTAAGAAACAAGATAGAAAGAAGGAAGAAATAAGAAAGAAAGAAGAAAGAAAGAAGTAAGAAAGAAGAAAGAAGGAAGTAAGAAAGAAGAAAGAAGGAAGAAAGAAAGAAGTAAGAAAGAAGAAAGAAAGAAGTAAGAAAGAAGCAAGAAAGAAGAAAGAAAGAAGTAAGAAAGAAGAAAGAAAGAAGTAAGAAAGAAGAAAGAAAGAAGAAAGAAAGAATTAAGAAAGAAGTAAGAAAGAAGCAAGAAAGTAGTTAGAAAGAAGTAAGAAATAAGTAAGAAAGAAGAAAATAGAAGTTAGAAAGAAGAAAGAAAGAAGTAAGAAAGAAGTAAGAAAGAAGTAAGAAAGAAGTAAGAAAGAAGAAAGAAAGAAAGAAGAAAGAAGTAAGAAAGAAGTAAGAAAGAAGTAAGAAAGAAGTAAGAAAGAAGTAAGAAAGAAGTAAGAAAGAAGTAAGAAAGAAGTAAGAAGGAATGAAGAAAGAAGGAAGAAGGAAGTAAGAAAGAAGAAAGAAAGAAGTAAGAAAGAAGAGAGAAAGAAGCAAGAAAGAAGTATGAAAGAAGAAAGAAAGAAGTAAGAAAGAAAGAAGTAAGAAGTAAGAAAGAAGTAAGAGAGAAGAACGAAAGAAGAAAGAAAGAAGAAAGAAAGAAGAAAGAAGGAAGTAAGATAGAAGTAAGGAAGAAGTACGAAAGAAGTAAGAAAGAAGTAAGAAAGAAAGAAGTAAGAAAGAAGTAAGAAAGAAGTGTGAAAGAAGTAATAAAGAAGAAAGAAAGAAGAAAGAAGTAAGAAAGAAGTAAGAAAGAAGTAAGAAAGAAAGAAGAAAGAAGTAAGAAAGAAGTAAGAAAGAAGTAAGAAAGAAGTAAGAAAGAAGTAAGAAAGAAAGAAGAAGGAAGTAAGAAAGAAGTAAGAAAGAAGTAAGAAACAAGTAAGAAAGAAGAAAGAAAGAAGTAAGAAAGAAGAAAGAAAGAAGTAAGAAAGAAGTAAGAAAGAAAGAAGAAAGAAGTAAGAAAGAAGTAAGAAAGAAGTAAAAAAGAAGTAAGAAAGAAGTAAGAAAGAAAGAAGAATGAAGTAAGAAAGAAATAAGAAAGAAGTAAGAAAGAAGTAAGGAAGAAGAAAGAAAGAAGTAAGAAAGAAGAAAGAAAGAAGTAAGAAAGAAGTAAGAAAGAAGTAAGAAAGAAGTAAGAAAGAAAGAAGAAAGAAGTAAGAAAGAAGTAAGAAAGAAGTAAGAAAGAAGTAAGAAAGAAGTAAGAAAGTAGTTAGAAAGAAGTAAGAAAGAAGTAAGAAAGAAGAAAAAAAGTTAGAAAGAAGTAAGAAAGAAGAAAGAAAGAAGTAAGAAAGAAAGAAGTAAGAAGGAATGAAGGAAGAAGTAAGAAAGAAGTAAGAAAGAAGTAAGAAAGAAGTAAGATAGAAGTAAGAAAGAAGTAAGAAAGAAAGAAGAAAGAAGAAAGAAAGAAGCAAGAAAGAAGAAAGAAAGAAGTAAGAAAGAAGTAAGAAAGAAGAAAGTAGTAAGTAATAAGTAAGAAAGAACTAAGAAAGAAGTAAGAAAAAGTAAGAAATAAGTAAGAAAGAAGTAAGAAAGAAGTAAGAAAGAAGTAAGAAAGTAGTAAGAAAGTAGTAAGAAACAAGATAGAAAGAAGGAAGAAAGAAGAAAGAAAGAAGAAAGAAAGTAGTTAGAAAGAAGTAAGAAAGAAGTAAGAAAGAAGAAAATAGAAGTTAGAAAGAAGAAAGAAAGAAGTAAGAAAGAAGTAAGAAAGAAGTAAGAAAGAAGTAAGAAGGAATGAAGAAAGAAGTAAGAAAGCAGTAAGAAAGAAGAAAGAAAGAAGTAAGAAAGAAGAGAGAAAGAAGTAAGAAAGAAGTATGAAAGAAGAAAGAAAGAAGTAAGAAAGAAAGAAGAAAGAAGTAAGAAAGAAGTAAGAGAGAAGAACGAAAGAAGAAAGAAAGAAGAAAGAAAGAAGAAAGAAGGAAGTAAGAAAGAAGTAAGGAAGAAGTACGAAAGAAGTAAGAAAGAAGTAAGAAAGAAAGAAGTAAGAAAGAAGTAAAAAAGAAGTTAGAAAGAAGTAAGAAAGAAGTAAGAAAGAAGTAAGAAAGAAGTAAGAAAGAAGTAAGAAAGTAAGAAGAAAGAAGTAAGAAAGAAGTAAGAAAGAAGTAAGAAAGAAGTAAGAAAGAAGTAAGAAAGAAGAAAGAAAGAAGTAAGAAAGAAGTATGAAAGAAGTAAGAAAGAAGAAAGAAAGAAGTAAGAAATAAGTAAGAAAGAAGTAAGAAAGAAGTAAGAAAGAAAGAAGAAAGAAGTAAGAAAGAAGTAAGAAAGAAGTAAGAAAAAAGTAAGAAAGAAGTAAGAAGGAATGAAGAAAGAAGTAAGAAAGAAGTAAGAAAGAAAGAAGTAAGAAAGAAGTAAGAAAGAAGTGTGAAAGAAGTAATAAAGAAGAAAGAAAGAAGTAAGAAAGAAGTAAGAAAGAAGTAAGAAAGAAGTAAGAAAGAAAGAAGAAAGAAGTAAGAAAGAAGTAAGAAAGAAGTAAGAAAGAAGTAAGAAAGAAGTAAGAAAGAAAGAAGAAGGAAGTAAGAAAGAAGTAAGAAAGAAGTAAGAAACAAGTAAGAAAGAAGAAAGAAAGAAGTAAGAAAGAAGAAAGAAAGAAGTAAGAAAGAAGTAAGAAAGAAAGAAGAAAGAAGTAAGAAAGAAGTAAGAAAGAAGTAAAAAAGAAGTAAGAAAGAAGTAAGAAAGAAAGAAGAATGAAGTAAGAAAGAATTAAGAAAGAAGTAAGAAAGAAGTAAGGAAGAAGAAAGAAAGAAGTAAGAAAGAAGTAAGAAAGAAGTAAGAAAGAAGTAAGAAAGAAAGAAGAAAGAAGTAAGAAAGAAGTAAGAAAGAAGTAAGAAAGAAGTAAGAAAGAAGTAAGAAAGTAGTTAGAAAGAAGTAAGAAAGAATTAAGAAAGAAGAAAAAAAGTTAGAAAGAAGTAAGAAAGAAGAAAGAAAGAAGTAAGAAAGAAAGAAGTAAGAAGGAATGAAGGAAGAAGTAAGAAAGAAGTAAGAAAGAAGTAAGAAAGAAGTAAGATAGAAGTAAGAAAGAAGTAAGAAAGAAAGAAGAAAGAAGAAAGAAAGAAGCAAGAAAGAAGAAAGAAAGAAGTAAGAAAGAAGTAAGAAAGAAGAAAGTAGTAAGTAATAAGTAAGAAAGAACTAAGAAAGAAGTAAGAAAAAGTAAGAAAGAAGTAAGAAAGAAGTAAGAAAGAAGTAAGAAAGAAGTAAGAAAGTAGTAAGAAAGTAGTAAGAAACAAGATAGAAAGAAGGAAGAAAGAAGAAAGAAAGAAGAAAGAAAGTAGTTAGAAAGAAGTAAGAAAGAAGTAAGAAAGAAGAAATAGAAGTTAGAAAGAAGAAAGAAAGAAGTAAGAAAGAAGTAAGAAAGAAGTAAGAAAGAAGTAAGAAGGAATGAAGAAAGAAGTAAGAAGGAAGTAAGAAAGAAGAAAGAAAGAAGTAAGAAAGAAGAGAGAAAGAAGTAAGAAAGAAGTATGAAAGAAGAAAGAAAGAAGTAAGAAAGAAAGAAGAAAGAAGTAAGAAAGAAGTAAGAGAGAAGAACGAAAGAAGAAAGAAAGAAGAAAGAAAGAAGAAAGAAGGAAGTAAGAAAGAAGTAAGGAAGAAGTACGAAAGAAGTAAGAAAGAAGTAAGAAAGAAAGAAGTAAGAAAGAAGTAAAAAAGAAGTTAGAAAGAAGTAAGAAAGAAGTAAGAAAGAAGTAAGAAAGAAGTAAGAAAGAAGTAAGAAAGTAAGAAGAAAGAAGTAAGAAAGAAGTAAGAAAGAAGTAAGAAAGAAGTAAGAAAGAAGTAAGAAAGAAGAAAGAAAGAAGTAAGAAAGAAGTATGAAAGAAGTAAGAAAGAAGAAAGAAAGAAGTAAGAAATAAGTAAGAAAGAAGTAAGAAAGAAGTAAGAAAGAAAGAAGAAAGAAGTAAGAAAGAAGTAAGAAAGAAGTAAGAAAAAAGTAAGAAAGAAGTAAGAAGGAATGAAGAAAGAAGTAAGAAAGAAGTAAGAAAGAAAGAAGTAAGAAAGAAGTAAGAAAGAAGTGTGAAAGAAGTAATAAAGAAGAAAGAAAGAAGTAAGAAAGAAGTAAGAAAGAAGTAAGAAAGAAGTAAGAAAGAAAGAAGAAAGAAGTAAGAAAGAAGTAAGAAAGAAGTAAGAAAGAAGTAAGAAAGAAGTAAGAAAGAAAGAAGAAGGAAGTAAGAAAGAAGTAAGAAAGAAGTAAGAAACAAGTAAGAAAGAAGAAAGAAAGAAGTAAGAAAGAAGAAAGAAAGAAGTAAGAAAGAAGTAAGAAAGAAAGAAGAAAGAAGTAAGAAAGAAGTAAGAAAGAAGTAAAAAAGAAGTAAGAAAGAAGTAAGAAAGAAAGAAGAATGAAGTAAGAAAGAATTAAGAAAGAAGTAAGAAAGAAGTAAGGAAGAAGAAAGAAAGAAGTAAGAAAGAAGAAAGAAAGAAGTAAGAAAGAAGTAAGAAAGAAGTAAGAAAGAAGTAAGAAAGAAAGAAGAAAGAAGTAAGAAAGAAGTAAGAAAGAAGTAAGAAAGAAGTAAGAAAGAAGTAAGAAAGTAGTTAGAAAGAAGTAAGAAAGAAGTAAGAAAGAAGAAAAAAAGTTAGAAAGAAGTAAGAAAGAAGAAAGAAAGAAGTAAGAAAGAAAGAAGTAAGAAGGAATGAAGGAAGAAGTAAGAAAGAAGTAAGAAAGAAGTAAGAAAGAAGTAAGAAAGAAGTAAGATAGAAGTAAGAAAGAAGTAAGAAAGAAAGAAGAAAGAAGAAAGAAAGAAGCAAGAAAGAAGAAAGAAAGAAGTAAGAAAGAAGTAAGAAAGAAGAAAGTAGTAAGTAATAAGTAAGAAAGAACTAAGAAAGAAGTAAGAAAAAGTAAGAAATAAGTAAGAAAGAAGTAAGAAAGAAGTAAGAAAGAAGTAAGAAAGTAGTAAGAAAGTAGTAAGAAACAAGATAGAAAGAAGGAAGAAAGAAGAAAGAAAGAAGAAAGAAAGTAGTTAGAAAGAAGTAAGAAAGAAGTAAGAAAGAAGAAAATAGAAGTTAGAAAGAAGAAAGAAAGAAGTAAGAAAGAAGTAAGAAAGAAGTAAGAAAGAAGTAAGAAGGAATGAAGAAAGAAGTAAGAAGGAAGTAAGAAAGAAGAAAGAAAGAAGTAAGAAAGAAGAGAGAAAGAAGTAAGAAAGAAGTATGAAAGAAGAAAGAAAGAAGTAAGAAAGAAAGAAGAAAGAAGTAAGAAAGAAGTAAGAAAGAAGTAAGAAAGAAGAAAGAAAGAAGTAAGAAATAAGTAAGAAAGAAGTAAGAAAGAAGTAAGAAAGAAAGAAGAAAGAAGTAAGAAAGAAGTAAGAAAGAAGTAAGAAAAAGTAAGAAAGAAGTAAGAAGGAATGAAGAAAGAAGTAAGAAAGAAGTAAGAAAGTAGTTAGAAAGTAGTAAGAAAGAAGTAAGAAAGAAGAAAAAAGAAGTTAGAAAGAAGTAAGAAAGAAGTAAGAAAGAAGTTAGAAAGAAGTAAGAAAGAAGTAAGAAAGAAGTAAGAAAGTAAGAAGAGAGAAGAAAGAAAGAAGTAAGAAAGAAGAAAGAAAGAAGTAAGAAAGAAGTAAGAAAGAAGTAAGAAAGAAAGAAGAAAGGAGTAAGAAAGAAGGAAGAAAGAAGAAAGAAATAAGAAAGAAGAAAAAAGAAGTTAGAAAGAAGTAAGAAAGAAGTAAGAAAGAAGTAAGAAACAAGAAAGAAAGAAGTAAGAAAGAAGAAAGAAAGAAAGAAGAAAGAAGTAAGAAAGAAGTAAGAAAGAAGTAAGAAAGAAGTAAGAAAGAAGTAAGAAAGAAGTAAGAAAGAAGTAAGAAAGAAGTAAGAAGGAATGAAGAAAGAAATAAGAAAGAAGTAAGAAAGAAGTAAGAAAGAAGTAAGAATGAAGAAAGAAAGAAGTAAGAAAGTAGTTAGAAAGAAGTAAGAAAGAAGTAAGAAAGAAGAAAAAAGAAGTAAGAAAGAAGTAAGAAAGAAGTAAGAAAGAAGTAAGAAAGAAGTAAGAAAGAAGAAAGAAAGAAGTAAGAAAGAAGAAAGAAATTAGTAAGAAAGAAGTATGAAAGAAGAAAGAAAGAAGTAAGAAAGAAAGAAGAAAGAAGTAAGAAAGAAGTAAGAAAGAAGAACGAAAGAAGTAAGAAAGAAGAAAGAAAGAAGTAAGAAAGAAGTAAGAAAGAAGTAAGAAAGAAGTAAGAAAGAAAGAGAAAAGAAGTAAGAAAGAAGTAAGAAAGAAGTAAGAAAGAAGAAAGAAAGAAGTAAGAAATAAGTAAGAGAGAAATAAGAAAGAAGTAAAGAAAGAAGTTAGAAAGAAGTAAGAAAGAAGTAAGAAAGAAGTAAGTAAGAAAGAAGAAAAAAGAAAGAAAGAAGTAAGAAAGAAGAAAGAAAGAAGTAAGAAATAAGAAAGAAGTAAGAAAGAAGTAAGAAAGAAGTAAGAAAGAAGTATGAAAGAAGTAAGAAAGAAGAAAGAAAGAAGTAAGGAAGAAGGAATGAAGAAAGAAGTAAGAAAGAAGTAAGAAAGAAGTAAGAAAGAAGTAAGAAAGAAAGAAGAAAAAAGAAAGAAAGAAGTAAGAAAGAAGAAAGAAAGAAGTAAGAAAGAAGTAAGAAAGAAGTAAGAAAGAAAGAGGAAAGAAGTAAGAAAGAAGTAAGAAAGAAGTATGAAAGAAGTAAGAAAGAAGAAAGAAAGAAGTAAGAAAGAAGTAAGAAAGAAGTAAGAAAGAAGTTAGAAAGAAGTAAGAAAGAAGTAAGAAAGAAAGAAGAAAGAAGTTAGAAAGAAGTAAGAAAGAAGTAAGAAAGAAGAAAGTAGTAAGAAAGTAGTAAGAAAGAAGAAAGAAAGAAGTAAGAAAGAAGAAAGAAGGAAGAAAGAAAGAAGTAAGAAAGAAGAAAGAAAGAAAGAGAAAAGAAGTAAGAAAGAAGTAAGAAAGAAGTAAGAAAGAAGAAAGAAAGAAGTAAGAAATAAGTAAGAGAGAAATAAGAAAGAAGTAAAGAAAGAAGTTAGAAAGAAGTAAGAAAGAAGTAAGAAAGAAGTAAGTAAGAAAGAAGAAAAAAGAAAGAAAGAAGTAAGAAAGAAGAAAGAAAGAAGTAAGAAATAAGAAAGAAGTAAGAAAGAAGTAAGAAAGAAGTAAGAAAGAAGTATGAAAGAAGTAAGAAAGAAGAAAGAAAGAAGTAAGGAAGAAGGAATGAAGAAAGAAGTAAGAAAGAAGTAAGAAAGAAGTAAGAAAGAAGTAAGAAAGAAAGAAGAAAAAAGAAAGAAAGAAGTAAGAAAGAAGAAAGAAAGAAGTAAGAAAGAAGTAAGAAAGAAGTAAGAAAGAAAGAGGAAAGAAGTAAGAAAGAAGTAAGAAAGAAGTATGAAAGAAGTAAGAAAGAAGAAAGAAAGAAGTAAGAAAGAAGTAAGAAAGAAGTAAGAAAGAAGTTAGAAAGAAGTAAGAAAGAAGTAAGAAAGAAAGAAGAAAGAAGTTAGAAAGAAGTAAGGAAGAAGTAAGAAAGAAGAAAGTAGTAAGAAAGTAGTAAGAAAGAAGAAAGAAAGAAGTAAGAAAGAAGAAAGAAGGAAGAAAGAAAGAAGTAAGAAAGAAGAAAGAAAGAAGTAAGAAAGAAGTAAGAAAGAAGAAAGAAAGAAGTAAGAAAGAAGTAAGAAAGAAGAAAGAAAGAAGTAAGAAAGAAGAAAGAAAGAAGAAAGAAAGAAGAAAGAAAGAATTAAGAAGGAAGTAAGAAAGAAGTAAGAAAGTAGTTAGAAAGAAGTAAGAAAGAAGAAAGAAAGAAGAAAGAAAGAAGAAAGAAAGAATTAAGAAAGAAGTAAGAAAGAAGTAAGAAAGTAGTTAGAAATAAGTAAGAAAGAAGTAAGAAAGAAGAAAAAAGAAGTTAGAAAGAAGTAAGAAAGAAGTAAGAAAGTACTAAGAAAGAAGAAAGAAAGAAGAAAGAAAGAATTAAGAAAGAAGTAAGAAAGAAGTAAGAAAGTAGTTAGAAAGAAGTAAGAAAGAAGTAAGAAAGAAGAAAAAAGAAGTTAGAAAGAAGTAAGAAAGATGTAAGAAAGAAGTAAGAAAGAAGTAAGAAAGAAGTAAGAAAGAAGTAAGAAAGAAGTAAGAAAGAAGAAAGAAAGAAGTAAGAAAGAAGAAAGAAAGAAGTAAGAAAGAAGTATGAAAGAAGAAAGAAAGAAGTAAGAAAGAAAGAAGAAAGAAGTAAGAAAGAAGTAAGAAAGAAGAACGAAAGAAGTAAAAAAGAAGTAAGAAAGAAGTAAGAAAGAAAGAAGAAAGAAGTAAGAAAGAATTAAGAAAGAAGTAAGAAAGAAGTAAGGAAGAAGAAAGAAAGAAGTAAGAAAGAAGAAAGAAAGAAGTAAGAAAGAAGTAAGAAAGAAGTAAGAAAGAAGTAAGAAAGAAAGAAGAAAGAAGTAAGAAAGAAGTAAGAAATAAGTAAGAAAGAAGTTAAGAAAGAAGATAAAAGAAGTTAGAAAGAAGTAAGAAAGAAGTAAGAAAGAAGTAAGAAAGAAAGAAGAAAGAAGTAAGAAAGAAGAAAGAAAGAAGTAAGAAAGAAGAAAGAAAGAAGAAAGAAAGAATTAAGAAAGAAGTAAGAAAGAAGTAAGAAAGTAGTTAGAAAGAAGTAAGAAAGAAGTAAGAAAGAAGAAAAAAAGTTAGAAAGAAGTAAGAAAGAAAGAAGTAAGAAGGAATGAAGGAAGAAGTAAGAAAGAAGTAAGAAAGAAGTAAGAAAGAAGTAAGAAAGAAGTAAGAAAGAAAGAAGAAAGAAGAAAGAAAGTAGCAAGAAAGAAGAAAGAAAGAAGTAAGAAAGAAGTAAGAAAGAAGAAAGTAGTAAGAAACAAGAAAGAAAGAAGTAAGAAAGAAGAAAGAAGGAAGAAAGAAAGAAGTAAGAAAGAAAAAAGAAAGAAGTAAGAAAGAAATAAGAAAGAAGAAAGAAAGAAGTAAGAAAGAAGAAAGAAAGAAGTAAGAAAGAAGAAAGAAAGAAGAAAGAAAGAAGAAAGAAAGAAGAAAGAAAGAATTAAGAAAGAAGTAAGAAAGAAGCAAGAAAGTAGTTAGAAAGAAGTAAGAAAGAAGTAAGAAAGAAGAAAATAGAAGTTAGAAAGAAGAAAGAAAGAAGTAAGAAAGAAGTAAGAAAGAAGTAAGAAAGAAGTAAGAAAGAAGAAAGAAAGAAGTAAGAAAGAAGAGAGAAAGAAGTAAGAAAGAAGTATGAAAGAAGAAAGAAAGAAGTAAGAAAGAAAGAAGAAAGAAGTAAGAAAGAAGTAAGAGAGAAGAACGAAAGAAGAAAGAAAGAAGAAAGAAAGAAGATAGAATTAAGTAAGAAAGAAGTAAGGAAGAAGTACGAAAGAAGTAAGAAAGAAGTAAGAAAGAAAGAAGTAAGAAAGAAGTAAGAAAGAAGTAAGAAAGAAGTGTGAAAGAAGTAATAAAGAAGAAAGAAAGAAGTAAGAAAGAAGTAAGAAAGAAGTAAGAAAGAAGTAAGAAAGAAAGAAGAAAGAAGTAAGAAAGAAGTAAGAAAGAAGTAAGAAAGAAGTAAGAAAGAAGTAAGAAAGAAAGAAGAAGGAAGTAAGAAAGAAGTAAGAAAGAAGTAAGAAACAAGTAAGAAAGAAGAAAGAAAGAAGTAAGAAAGAAGAAAGAAAGAAGTAAGAAAGAAGTAAGAAAGAAAGAAGAAAGAAGTAAGAAAGAAGTAAGAAAGAAGTAAGAAAGAAGTAAAAAAGAAGTAAGAAAGAAGTAAGAAAGAAAGAAGAATGAAGTAAGAAAGAATTAAGAAAGAAGTAAGAAAGAAATAAAGAAGAAGAAAGAAAGAAGTAAGAAAGAAGAAAGAAAGAAGTAAGAAAGAAGTAAGAAAGAAGTAAGAAATAAAGAAGAAAGACGTAAGAAAGAAGTAAGAAAGAAGTAAGAATGAAGTAAGAAAGAAGTAAGAAAGTAGTTAGAAAGAAGTAAGAAAGAAGTAAGAAAGAAGTAAGAAAGAAGAAAGAAAGAAGTAAGAAAGAAAGAAGTAAGAAGGAATGAAGGAAGAAGTAAGAAAGAAGTAAGAAAGAAGTAAGAAAGAAGTAAGATAGAAGTAAGAAAGAAGTAAGAAAGAAAGAAGAAAGAAGAAAGAAAGAAGCAAGAAAGAAGAAAGAAAGAAGTAAGAAAGAAGTAAGAAAGAAGAAAGTAGTAAGTAATAAGTAAGAAAGAACTAAGAAAGAAGTAAAAAAAGTAAGAAAGAAGTAAGAAAGAAGTAAGAAAGAAGTAAGAAAGTAGTAAGAAAGTAGTAAGAAACAAGATAGAAAGAAGGAAGAAAGAAGAAAGAAAGAAGAAAGAAAGAAGTAAGAAAGAAGAAAGAAAGAAGTAAGAAAGAAGTAAGAAAGAAGAAAGAAAGAAGTAAGAAAGAAGAAAGAAAGAAGTAAGAAAGAAGAAAGAAAGAAGAAAGAAAGAATTAAGAAAGAAGTAAGAAAGAAGCAAGAAAGTAGTTAGAAAGAAGTAAGAAAGAAGTAAGAAAGAAGAAAATAGAAGTTAGAAAGAAGAAAGAAGTAAGAAAGAAGCAAGAAAGTAGTTAGAAAGAAGTAAGAAAGAAGTAAGAAAGAAGAAAATAGAAGTTAGAAAGAAAGAAGAAAGAAGTAAGAAAGAAGTAAGAAAGAAGTAAGAAAGAAGTAAGAAAGAAGTAAGAAAGAAGAAAGAAAGAAAGAAGAAAGAAGTAAGAAAGAAGTAAGAAAGAAGAAAGAAAGAAGAAAGAAAGAATTAAGAAAGAAGTAAGAAAGAAGTAAGAAAGTAGTTAGAAAGAAGTAAGAAAGAAGTAAGAAAGAAGAAAAAAAGTTAGAAAGAAGTAAGAAAGAAGTAAGAAAGAAGAAAGAAAGAAGTAAGAAAGAAAGAAGTAAGAAGGAATGAAGGAAGAAGTAAGAAAGAAGTAAGAAAGAAGTAAGAAAGAAGTAAGAAAGAAGTAAGAAAGAAGTAAGAAAGAAAGAAGAAAGAAGAAAATAGAAGTTAGAAAGAAGAAAGAAAGAAGTAAGAAAGAAGTAAGAAAGAAGAAAGTAGTAAGAAACAAGAAAGAAAGAAGTAAGAAAGAAGAAAGAAGGAAGAAAGAAAGAAGTAAGAAAGAAGAAAGAAATAAGTAAGAAAGAAGCAAGAAAGAAGAAAGAAAGAAGTAAGAAAGAAGAAAGAAAGAAGTAAGAAATAAGAAAGAAAGAAGAAAGAAAGAATTAAGAAAGAAGTAAGAAAGAAGCAAGAAAGTAGTTAGAAAGAAGTAAGAAAGAAGTAAGAAAGAAGAAAATAGAAGTTAGAAAGAAGAAAGAAAGAAGTAAGAAAGAAGTAAGAAAGAAGTAAGAAAGAAGTAAGAAAGAAGAAAGAAAGAAAGAAGAATGAAGTAAGAAAGAAGTAAGAAAGAAGTAAGAAAGAAGTAAAAAAGAAGTAAGAAAGAAGTAAGAAAGAAAGAAGAATGAAGTAAGA
The DNA here is from genome assembly GCF_036013475.1 of Columba livia. Classification (NCBI taxonomy): domain Eukaryota; kingdom Metazoa; phylum Chordata; class Aves; order Columbiformes; family Columbidae; genus Columba; species Columba livia. Next base: position 117,321 of record NW_027043291.1, read on the forward strand.
AAGAATTAAGAAAGAAGTAAGAAAGAAGTAAGGAAGAAGAAAGAAAGAAGTAAGAAAGAAGAAAGAAAGAAGTAAGAAAGAAGTAAGAAAGAAAGAAGAAAGAAGTAAGAAAGAAGTAAGAAAGAAGTAAGAAAGAAGTAAGAAAGAAGTAAGAAAGTAGTTAGAAAGAAGTAAGAAAGAAGTAAGAAAGAAGAAAAAAAGTTAGAAAGAAGTAAGAAAGAAGAAAGAAAGAAGTAAGAAAGAAAGAAGTAAGAAGGAATGAAGGAAGAAGTAAGAAAGAAGTAAGAAAGAAAGAAGTAAGAAAGAAGTAAGAACGAAGTGTGAAAGAAGTAATAAAGAAGAAAGAAAGAAGTAAGAAAGAAGTAAGAAAGAAGTAAGAAAGAAGTAAGAAAGAAAGAAGAAAGAAGTAAGAAAGAAGTAAGAAAGAAGTAAGAAAGAAGTAAGAAAGAAGTAAGAAAGAAAGAAGAAGGAAGTAAGAAAGAAGTAAGAAAGAAGTAAGAAACAAGTAAGAAAGAAGAAAGAAAGAAGTAAGAAAGAAGAAAGAAAGAAGTAAGAAAGAAGTAAGAAAGAAAGAAGAAAGAAGTAAGAAAGAAGTAAGAAAGAAGTAAAAAAGAAGTAAGAAAGAAGTAAGAAAGAAAGAAGAATGAAGTAAGAAAGAATTAAGAAAGAAGTAAGAAAGAAGTAAGGAAGAAGAAAGAAAGAAGTAAGAAAGAAGAAAGAAAGAAGTAAGAAAGAAGTAAGAAAGAAGTAAGAAAGAAGTAAGAAAGAAAGAAGAAAGAAGTAAGAAAGAAGTAAGAAAGAAGTAAGAAAGAAGTAAGAAAGTAGTTAGAAAGAAGTAAGAAAGAAGTAAGAAAGAAGAAAAAAAGTTAGAAAGAAGTAAGAAAGAAGAAAGAAAGAAGTAAGAAAGAAAGAAGTAAGAAGGAATGAAGGAAGAAGTAAGAAAGAAGTAAGAAAGAAGTAAGAAAGAAGTAAGATAGAAGTAAGAAAGAAGTAAGAAAGAAAGAAGAAAGAAGAAAGAAAGAAGCAAGAAAGAAGAAAGAAAGAAGTAAGAAAGAAGTAAGAAAGAAGAAAGTAGTAAGTAATAAGTAAGAAAGAACTAAGAAAGAAGTAAGAAAAAGTAAGAAATAAGTAAGAAAGAAGTAAGAAAGAAGTAAGAAAGAAGTAAGAAAGTAGTAAGAAAGTAGTAAGAAACAAGATAGAAAGAAGGAAGAAAGAAGAAAGAAAGAAGAAAGAAAGTAGTTAGAAAGAAGTAAGAAAGAAGTAAGAAAGAAGAAAATAGAAGTTAGAAAGAAGAAAGAAAGAAGTAAGAAAGAAGTAAGAAAGAAGTAAGAAAGAAGTAAGAAGGAATGAAGAAAGAAGTAAGAAGGAAGTAAGAATGAAGAAAGAAAGAAGTAAGAAAGAAGAGAGAAAGAAGTAAGAAAGAAGTAAGAAAGAAGAAAGAAAGAAGTAAGAAAGAAGAGAGAAAGAAGTAAGAAAGAAGTATGAAAGAAGAAAGAAAGAAGTAAGAAAGAAAGAAGAAAGAAGTAAGAAAGAAGTAAGAGAGAAGAACGAAAGAAGAAAGAAAGAAGAAAGAAAGAAGATAGAATTAAGTAAGAAAGAAGTAAGGAAGAAGTACGAAAGAAGTAAGAAAGAAGTAAGAAAGAAAGAAGTAAGAAAGAAGTAAGAAAGAAGTAAGAAAGAAGTGTGAAAGAAGTAATAAAGAAGAAAGAAAGAAGTAAGAAAGAAGTAAGAAAGAAGTAAGAAAGAAGTAAGAAAGAAAGAAGAAAGAAGTAAGAAAGAAGTAAGAAAGAAGTAAGAAAGAAGTAAGAAAGAAGTAAGAAAGAAAGAAGAAGGAAGTAAGAAAGAAGTAAGAAAGAAGTAAGAAACAAGTAAGAAAGAAGAAAGAAAGAAGTAAGAAAGAAGAAAGAAAGAAGTAAGAAAGAAGTAAGAAAGAAAGAAGAAAGAAGTAAGAAAGAAGTAAGAAAGAAGTAAGAAAGAAGTAAAAAAGAAGTAAGAAAGAAGTAAGAAAGAAAGAAGAATGAAGTAAGAAAGAATTAAGAAAGAAGTAAGAAAGAAATAAAGAAGAAGAAAGAAAGAAGTAAGAAAGAAGAAAGAAAGAAGTAAGAAAGAAGTAAGAAAGAAGTAAGAAATAAAGAAGAAAGACGTAAGAAAGAAGTAAGAAAGAAGTAAGAATGAAGTAAGAAAGAAGTAAGAAAGTAGTTAGAAAGAAGTAAGAAAGAAGTAAGAAAGAAGTAAGAAAGAAGAAAGAAAGAAGTAAGAAAGAAGTAAGAAAGAAAGAAGTAAGAAGGAATGAAGGAAGAAGTAAGAAAGAAGTAAGAAAGAAGTAAGAAAGAAGTGAGATAGAAGTAAGAAAGAAGTAAGAAAGAAAGAAGAAAGAAGAAAGAAAGAAGCAAGAAAGAAGAAAGAAAGAAGTAAGAAAGAAGTAAGAAAGAAGAAAGTAGTAAGTAATAAGTAAGAAAGAACTAAGAAAGAAGTAAAAAAAGTAAGAAAGAAGTAAGAAAGAAGTAAGAAAGAAGTAAGAAAGTAGTAAGAAAGTAGTAAGAAACAAGATAGAAAGAAGGAAGAAAGAAGAAAGAAAGAAGAAAGAAAGAAGTAAGAAAGAAGAAAGAAAGAAGTAAGAAAGAAGTAAGAAAGAAGAAAGAAAGAAGTAAGAAAGAAGAAAGAAAGAAGTAAGAAAGAAGAAAGAAAGAAGAAAGAAAGAATTAAGAAAGAAGTAAGAAAGAAGCAAGAAAGTAGTTAGAAAGAAGTAAGAAGAAGTAAGAAAGAAGAAAATAGAAGTTAGAAAGAAGAAAGAAGTAAGAAAGAAGCAAGAAAGTAGTTAGAAAGAAGTAAGAAAGAAGTAAGAAAGAAGAAAATAGAAGTTAGAAAGAAAGAAGAAAGAAGTAAGAAAGAAGTAAGAAAGAAGTAAGAAAGAAGTAAGAAAGAAGTAAGAAAGAAGTAAGAAAGAAGAAAGAAAGAAAGAAGAAAGAAGTAAGAAAGAAGTAAGAAAGAAGAAAGAAAGAAGAAAGAAAGAATTAAGAAAGAAGTAAGAAAGAAGTAAGAAAGTAGTTAGAAAGAAGTAAGAAAGAAGTAAGAAAGAAGAAAAAAAGTTAGAAAGAAGTAAGAAAGAAGTAAGAAAGAAGAAAGAAAGAAGTAAGAAAGAAAGAAGTAAGAAGGAATGAAGGAAGAAGTAAGAAAGAAGTAAGAAAGAAGTAAAAAAGAAGTAAGAAAGAAGTAAGAAAGAAGTAAGAAAGAAAGAAGAAAGAAGAAAATAGAAGTTAGAAAGAAGAAAGAAAGAAGTAAGAAAGAAGTAAGAAAGAAGAAATTAGTAAGAAACAAGAAAGAAAGAAGTAAGAAAGAAGAAAGAAGGAAGAAAGAAAGAAGTAAGAAAGAAGAAAGAAAGAAGTAAGAAAGAAGCAAGAAAGAAGAAAGAAAGAAGTAAGAAAGAAGAAAGAAAGAAGTAAGAAAGAAGAAAGAAAGAAGAAAGAAAGAATTAAGAAAGAAGTAAGAAAGAAGCAAGAAAGTAGTTAGAAAGAAGTAAGAAAGAAGTAAGAAAGAAGAAAATAGAAGTTAGAAAGAAGAAAGAAAGAAGTAAGAAAGAAGTAAGAAAGAAGTAAGAAAGAAGTAAGAAAGAAGAAAGAAAGAAAGAAGAATGAAGTAAGAAAGAAGTAAGAAAGAAGTAAGAAAGAAGTAAAAAAGAAGTAAGAAAGAAGTAAGAAAGAAAGAAGAATGAAGTAAGAAAGAATTAAGAAAGAAGTAAGAAAGAAGTAAGGAAGAAGAAAGAAAGAAGTAAGAAAGAAGAAAGAAAGAAGTAAGAAAGAAGTAAGAAAGAAGTAAGAAAGAAGTAAGAAAGAAAGAAGAAAGAAGTAAGAAAGAAGTAAGAAAGAAGTAAGAAAGAAGTAAGAAAGAAGTAAGAAAGTAGTTAGAAAGAAGTAAGAAAGAAGTAAGAAAGAAGAAAAAAGTTAGAAAGAAGTAAGAAAGAAGAAAGAAAGAAGTAAGAAAGAAAGAAGTAAGAAGGAATGAAGGAAGAAGTAAGAAAGAAGTAAGAAAGAAAGAAGTAAGAAAGAAGTAAGAACGAAGTGTGAAAGAAGTAATAAAGAAGAAAGAAAGAAGTAAGAAAGAAGTAAGAAAGAAGTAAGAAAGAAGTAAGAAAGAAAGAAGAAAGAAGTAAGAAAGAAGTAAGAAAGAAGTAAGAAAGAAGTAAGAAAGAAGTAAGAAAGAAAGAAGAAGGAAGTAAGAAAGAAGTAAGAAAGAAGTAAGAAACAAGTAAGAAAGAAGAAAGAAAGAAGTAAGAAAGAAGAAAGAAAGAAGTAAGAAAGAAGTAAGAAAGAAAGAAGAAAGAAGTAAGAAAGAAGTAAGAAAGAAGTAAAAAAGAAGTAAGAAAGAAGTAAGAAAGAAAGAAGAATGAAGTAAGAAAGAATTAAGAAAGAAGTAAGAAAGAAGTAAGGAAGAAGAAGAAAGAAGTAAGAAAGAAGAAAGAAAGAAGTAAGAAAGAAGTAAGAAAGAAGTAAGAAAGAAGTAAGAAAGAAAGAAGAAAGAAGTAAGAAAGAAGTAAGAAAGAAGTAAGAAAGAAGTAAGAAAGAAGTAAGAAAGTAGTTAGAAAGAAGTAAGAAAGAAGTAAGAAAGAAGAAAAAGAGTTAGAAAGAAGTAAGAAAGAAGAAAGAAAGAAGTAAGAAAGAAAGAAGTAAGAAGGAATGAAGGAAGAAGTAAGAAAGAAGTAAGAAAGAAGTAAGAAAGAAGTAAGATAGAAGTAGAAAGAAGTAAGAAAGAAGAAGAAAGAAGAAAGAAAGAAGCAAGAAAGAAGCAAGAAAGAAGTAAGAAAGAAGTAAGAAAGAAGAAAGTAGTAAGTAATAAGTAAGAAAGAACTAAGAAAGAAGTAAGAAAAAGTAAGAAATAAGTAAGAAAGAAGTGAGAAAGAAGTAAGAAAGAAGTAAGAAAGTAGTAAGAAAGTAGTAAGAAACAAGATAGAAAGAAGGAAGAAAGAAGAAAGAAAGAAGAAAGAAAGTAGTTAGAAAGAAGTAAGAAAGAAGTAAGAAAGAAGAAAATAGAAGTTAGAAAGAAGAAAGAAAGAAGTAAGAAAGAAGTAAGAAAGAAGTAAGAAAGAAGTAAGAAGGAATGAAGAAAGAAGTAAGAAGGAAGTAAGAAAGAAGAAAGAAAGAAGTAAGAAAGAATAGAGAAAGAAGTAAGAAAGAAGTATGAAAGAAGAAAGAAAGAAGTAAGAAAGAAAGAAGAAAGAAGTAAGAAAGAAGTAAGAGAGAAGAACGAAAGAAGAAAGAAAGAAGAAAGAAAGAAGAAAGAAGGAAGTAAGAAAGAAGTAAGGAAGAAGTACGAAAGAAGTAAGAAAGAAGTAAGAAAGAAAGAAGTAAGAAAGAAGTAAAAAGAAGTTAGAAAGAAGTAAGAAAGAAGTAAGAAAGAAGTAAGAAAGAAGTAAGAAAGAAGTAAGAAAGTAAGAAGAAAGAAGTAAGAAAGAAGTAAGAAAGAAGTAAGAAAGAAGTAAGAAAGAAGAAAGAAAGAAGTAAGAAAGAAGTATGAAAGAAGTAAGAAAGAAGAAAGAAAGAAGTAAGAAATAAGTAAGAAAGAAGTAAGAAAGAAGTAAGAAAGAAAGAAGAAAGAAGTAAGAAAGAAGTAAGAAAGAAGTAAGAAAAAAGTAAGAAAGAAGTAAGAAGGAATGAAGAAAGAAGTAAGAAAGAAGTAAGAAAGTAGTTAGAAAGTAGTAAGAAAGAAGTAAGAAAGAATTAAGAAGAAGTTAGAAAGAAGTAAGAAAGAAGTAAGAAAGAAGTTAGAAAGAAGTAAGAAAGAAGTAAGAAAGAAGTAAGAAAGTAAGAAGAGAGAAGAAAGAAAGAAGTAAGAAAGAAGAAAGAAAGAAGTAAGAAAGAAGTAAGAAAGAAGTAAGAAAGAAAGAAGAAAGGAGTAAGAAAGAAGGAAGAAAGAAGAAAGAAATAAGAAAGAAGAAAAAGAAGTTAGAAAGAAGTAAGAAAGAAGTAAGAAAGAAGTAAGAAAGAAGAAAGAAAGAAGTAAGAAAGAAGAAAGAAAGAAAGAAGAAAGAAGTGAGAAAGAAGTAAGAAAGAAGTAAGAAAGAAGTAAGAAAGAAGTAAGAAAGAAGTAAGAAAGAAGTAAGAAAGAAGTAAGAAGGAATGAAGAAAGAAATAAGAAAGAAGTAAGAAAGAAGTAAGAAAGAAGTAAGAATGAAGAAAGAAAGAAGTAAGAAAGTAGTTAGAAAGAAGTAAGAAAGAAGTAAGAAAGAAGAAAAAAGAAGTAAGAAAGAAGTAAGAAAGAAGTAAGAAAGAAGTAAGAAAGAAGTAAGAAAGAAGAAAGAAAGAAGTAAGAAAGAAGAAAGAAATTAGTAAGAAAGAAGTATGAAAGAAGAAAGAAAGAAGTAAGAAAGAAAGAAGAAAGAAGTAAGAAAGAAGTAAGAAAGAAGAACGAAAGAAGTAAGAAAGAAGAAAGAAAGAAGTAAGAAAGAAGTAAGAAAGAAGTAAGAAAGAAGTAAGAAAGAAAGAGAAAAGAAGTAAGAAAGAAGTAAGAAAGAAGTAAGAAAGAAGAAAGAAAGAAGTAAGAAATAAGTAAGAAAGAAATAAGAAAGAAGTAAAGAAAGAAGTTAGAAAGAAGTAAGAAAGAAGTAAGAAAGAAGTAAGTAAGAAAGAAGAAAAAAGAAAGAAAGAAGTAAGAAAGAAGAAAGAAAGAAGTAAGAAATAAGAAAGAAGTAAGAAAGAAGTAAGAAAGAAGTAAGAAAGAAGTATGAAAGAAGTAAGAAAGAAGAAAGAAAGAAGTAAGAAAGAAGGAATGAAGAAAGAAGTAAGAAAGAAGTAAGAAAGAAGTAAGAAAGAAGTAAGAAAGAAAGAAGAAAAAAGAAAGAAAGAAGTAAGAAAGAAGAAAGAAAGAAGTAAGAAAGAAGTAAGAAAGAAGTAAGAAAGAAAGAGGAAAGAAGTAAGAAAGAAGTAAGAAAGAAGTATGAAAGAAGTAAGAAAGAAGAAAGAAAGAAGTAAGAAAGAAGTAAGAAAGAAGTAAGAAAGAAGTTAGAAAGAAGTAAGAAAGAAGTAAGAAAGAAAGAAGAAAGAAGTTAGAAAGAACTAAGAAAGAAGTAAGAAAGAAGAAAGTAGTAAGAAAGTAGTAAGAAAGAAGAAAGAAAGAAGTAAGAAAGAAGAAAGAAGGAAGAAAGAAAGAAGTAAGAAAGAAGAAAGAAAGAAGTAAGAAAGAAGTAAGAAAGAAGAAAGAAAGAAGTAAGAAAGAAGTAAGAAAGAAGAAAGAAAGAAGTAAGAAAGAAGAAAGAAAGAAGAAAGAAAGAAGAAAGAAAGAATTAAGAAGGAAGTAAGAAAGAAGTAAGAAAGTAGTTAGAAAGAAGTAAGAAAGAAGAAAGAAAGAAGAAAGAAAGAAGAAAGAAAGAATTAAGAAAGAAGTAAGAAAGAAGTAAGAAAGTAGTTAGAAATAAGTAAGAAAGAAGTAAGAAAGAAGAAAAAAGAAGTTAGAAAGAAGTAAGAAAGAAGTAAGAAAGTAGTAAGAAAGAAGAAAGAAAGAAGAAAGAAAGAATTAAGAAAGAAGTAAGAAAGAAGTAAGAAAGTAGTTAGAAAGAAGTAAGAAAGAAGTAAGAAAGAAGAAAAAAGAAGTTAGAAAGAAGTAAGAAAGATGTAAGAAAGAAGTAAGAAAGAAGTAAGAAAGAAGTAAGAAAGAAGTAAGAAAGAAGTAAGAAAGAAGAAAGAAAGAAGTAAGAAAGAAGAAAGAAAGAAGTAAGAAAGAAGTATGAAAGAAGAAAGAAAGAAGTAAGAAAGAAAGAAGAAAGAAGTAAGAAAGAAGTAAGAAAGAAGAACGAAAGAAGTAAAAAAGAAGTAAGAAAGAAGTAAGAAAGAAAGAAGAAAGAAGTAAGAAAGAAGTAAGAAAGAAGTAAGAAAGAATTAAGAAAGAAGTAAGAAAGAAGTAAGGAAGAAGAAAGAAAGAAGTAAGAAAGAAGAAAGAAAGAAGTAAGAAAGAAGTAAGAAAGAAGTAAGAAAGAAGTAAGAAAGAAAGAAGAAAGAAGTAAGAAAGAAGTAAGAAATAAGTAAGAAAGAAGTTAAGAAAGAAGATAAAAGAAGTTAGAAAGAAGTAAGAAAGAAGTAAGAAAGAAAGAAGAAAGAAGTAAGAAAGAAGAAAGAAAGAAGAAAGAAAGAATTAAGAAAGAAGTAAGAAAGAAGTAAGAAAGTAGTTAGAAAGAAGTAAGAAAGAAGAAAGAAGAAAAAAGTTAGAAAGAAGTAAGAAAGAAGTAAGAAAGAAGAAAGAAAGAAGTAAGAAAGAAAGAAGTAAGAAGGAATGAAGGAAGAAGTAAGAAAGAAGTAAGAAAGAAGTAAGAAAGAAGTAAGAAAGAAGTAAGAAAGAAAGAAGAAAGAAGAAAGAAAGTAGCAAGAAAGAAGAAAGAAAGAAGTAAGAAAGAAGTAAGAAAGAAGAAAGTAGTAAGAAACAAGAAAGAAAGAAGTAAGAAAGAAGAAAGAAGGAAGATAGAAAGAAGTAAGAAAGAAAAAAGAAAGAAGTAAGAAAGAAGTAAGAAAGAAGAAAGAAAGAAGTAAGAAAGAAGAAAGAAAGAAGTAAGAAAGAAGAAAGAAAGAAGAAAGAAAGAAGAAAGAAAGAAGAAAGAAAGAATTAAGAAAGAAGTAAGAAAGAAGCAAGAAAGTAGTTAGAAAGAAGTAAGAAAGAAGTAAGAAAGAAGAAAATAGAAGTTAGAAAGAAGAAAGAAAGAAGTAAGAAAGAAGTAAGAAAGAAGTAAGAAAGAAGTAAGAAAGAAGAAAGAAAGAAGTAAGAAAGAAGTAAGAAAGAAGTAAGAAGGAATGAAGAAAGAAGTAAGAAAGAAGTAAGAAAGAAGAAAGAAAGAAGTAAGAAAGAAGAGAGAAAGAAGTAAGAAAGAAGTATGAAAGAAGAAAGAAAGAAGTAAGAAAGAAAGAAGAAAGAAGTAAGAAAGAAGTAAGAGAGAAGAACGAAAGAAGAAAGAAAGAAGAAAGAAAGAAGATAGAATTAAGTAAGAAAGAAGTAAGGAAGAAGTACGAAAGAAGTAAGAAAGAAGTAAGAAAGAAAGAAGTAAGAAAGAAGTAAGAAAGAAGTAAGAAAGAAGTGTGAAAGAAGTAATAAAGAAGAAAGAAAGAAGTAAGAAAGAAGTAAGAAAGAAGTAAGAAAGAAGTAAGAAAGAAAGAAGAAAGAAGTAAGAAAGAAGTAAGAAAGAAGTAAGAAAGAAGTAAGAAAGAAGTAAGAAAGAAAGAAGAAGGAAGTAAGAAAGAAGTAAGAAAGAAGTAAGAAACAAGTAAGAAAGAAGAAAGAAAGAAGTAAGAAAGAAGAAAGAAAGAAGTAAGAAAGAAGTAAGAATGAAAGAAGAAAGAAGTAAGAAAGAAGTAAGAAAGAAGTAAGAAAGAAGTAAAAAAGAAGTAAGAAAGAAGTAAGAAAGAAAGAAGAATGAAGTCAGAAAGAATTAAGAAAGAAGTAAGAAAGAAATAAAGAAGAAGAAAGAAAGAAGTAAGAAAGAAGAAAGAAAGAAGTAAGAAAGAAGTAAGAAAGAAGTAAGAAATAAAGAAGAAAGACGTAAGAAAGAAGTAAGAAAGAAGTAAGAATGAAGTAAGAAAGAAGTAAGAAAGTAGTTAGAAAGAAGTAAGAAAGAAGTAAGAAAGAAGTAAGAAAGAAGAAAGAAAGAAGTAAGAAAGAAAGAAGTAAGAAGGAATGAAGGAAGAAGTAAGAAAGAAGTAAGAAAGAAGTAAGAAAGAAGTAAGATAGAAGTAAGAAAGAAGTAAGAAAGAAAGAAGAAAGAAGAAAGAAAGAAGCAAGAAAGAAGAAAGAAAGAAGTAAGAAAGAAGTAAGAAAGAAGAAAGTAGTAAGTAATAAGTAAGAAAGAACTAAGAAAGAAGTAAAAAAAGTAAGAAAGAAGTAAGAAAGAAGTAAGAAAGAAGTAAGAAAGTAGTAAGAAAGTAGTAAGAAACAAGATAGAAAGAAGGAAGAAAGAAGAAAGAAAGAAGAAAGAAAGAAGTAAGAAAGAAGAAAGAAAGAAGTAAGAAAGAAGTAAGAAAGAAGAAAGAAAGAAGTAAGAAAGAAGAAAGAAAGAAGTAAGAAAGAAGAAAGAAAGAAGAAAGAAAGAATTAAGAAAGAAGTAAGAAAGAAGCAAGAAAGTAGTTAGAAAGAAGTAAGAAAGAAGTAAGAAAGAAGAAAATAGAAGTTAGAAAGAAGAAAGAAGTAAGAAAGAAGCAAGAAAGTAGTTAGAAAGAAGTAAGAAAGAAGTAAGAAAGAAGAAAATAGAAGTTAGAAAGAAAGAAGAAAGAAGTAAGAAAGAAGTAAGAAAGAAGTAAGAAAGAAGTAAGAAAGAAGTAAGAAAGAAGAAAGAAAGAAAGAAGAAAGAAGTAAGAAAGAAGTAAGAAAGAAGAAAGAAAGAAGAAAGAAAGAATTAAGAAAGAAGTAAGAAAGAAGTAAGAAAGTAGTTAGAAAGAAGTAAGAAAGAAGTAAGAAAGAAGAAAAAAAGTTAGAAAGAAGTAAGAAAGAAGTAAGAAAGAAGAAAGAAAGAAGTAAGAAAGAAAGAAGTAAGAAGGAATGAAGGAAGAAGTAAGAAAGAAGTAAGAAAGAAGTAAGAAAGAAGTAAGAAAGAAGTAAGAAAGAAGTAAGAAAGAAAGAAGAAAGAAGAAAATAGAAGTTAGAAAGAAGAAAGAAAGAAGTAAGAAAGAAGTAAGAAAGAAGAAAGTAGTAAGAAACAAGAAAGAAAGAAGTAAGAAAGAAGAAAGAAGGAAGAAAGAAAGAAGTAAGAAAGAAGAAAGAAAGAAGTAAGAAAGAAGCAAGAAAGAAGAAAGAAAGAAGTAAGAAAGAAGAAAGAAAGAAGTAAGAAAGAAGAAAGAAAGAAGAAAGAAAGAATTAAGAAAGAAGTAAGAAAGAAGCAAGAAAGTAGTTAGAAAGAAGTAAGAAAGAAGTAAGAAAGAAGAAAATAGAAGTTAGAAAGAAGAAAGAAAGAAGTAAGAAAGAAGTAAGAAAGAAGTAAGAAAGAAGTAAGAAAGAAGAAAGAAAGAAAGAAGAATGAAGTAAGAAAGAAGTAAGAAAGAAGTAAGAAAGAAGTAAAAAAGAAGTAAGAAAGAAGTAAGAAAGAAAGAAGAATGAAGTAAGAAAGAATTAAGAAAGAAGTAAGAAAGAAGTAAGGAAGAAGAAAGAAAGAAGTAAGAAAGAAGAAAGAAAGAAGTAAGAAAGAAGTAAGAAAGAAGTAAGAAAGAAGTAAGAAAGTAGTTAGAAAGAAGTAAGAAAGAAGTAAGAAAGAAGAAAAAAAGTTAGAAAGAAGTAAGAAAGAAGAAAGAAAGAAGTAAGAAAGAAAGAAGTAAGAAGGAATGAAGGAAGAAGTAAGAAAGAAGTAAGAAAGAAGTAAGAAAGAAGTAAGATAGAAGTAAGAAAGAAGTAAGAAAGAAAGAAGAAAGAAGAAAGAAAGAAGCAAGAAAGAAGAAAGAGAGAAGTAAGAAATAAGTAAGAAAGAAGAAAATAGAAGTTAGAAAGAAGAAAGAAAGAAGTAAGAAAGAAGTAAGAAAGAAGTAAGAAAGAAGTAAGAAAGAAGAAAGAAAGAAAGAAGAAAGAAGTAAGAAAGAAGTAAGAAAGAAGTAAGAAAGAAGTAAGAAAGAAAGAAGAAAGAAGTAAGAAAGAAGTAAGAGAGAAGAACGAAAGAAGAAAGAAAGAAGAAAGAAAGAAGAAAGAAGGAAGTAAGAAAGAAGTAAGGAAGAAGTACGAAAGAAGTAAGAAAGAAGTAAGAAAGAAAGAAGTAAGAAAGAAGTAAGAAAGAAGTAAGAAAGAATTGTCAAAGAAGTAATAAAGAAGAAAGAAAGAAGAAAGAAAGAAGTAAGAAAGAAGTAAGAAAGAAGTAAGAAAGAAAGAAGAAAGAAGTAAGAAAGAAGTAAGAAAGAAGTAAGAAAGAAGTAAGAAAGAAGTAAGAAAGAAAGAAGAAGGAAGTAAGAAAGAAGTAAGAAAGAAGTAAGAAACAAGTAAGAAAGAAGAAAGAAAGAAGTAAGAAAGAAGAAAGAAAGAAGTAAGAAAGAAGTAAGAAAGAAAGAAGAAAGAAGTAAGAAAGAAGTAAGAAAGAAGTAAGAAAGAATTAAGAAAGAAGTAAGAAAGAAGTAAGGAAGAAGAAAGAAAGAAGTAAGAAAGAAGAAAGAAAGAAGTAAGAAAGAAGTAAGAAAGAAGTAAGAAAGAAGTAAGAAAGAAAGAAGAAAGAAGTAAGAAAGAAGTAAGAAATAAGTAAGAAAGAAGTTAAGAAAGAAGATAAAAGAAGTTAGAAAGAAGTAAGAAAGAAGTAAGAAAGAAAGAAGAAAGAAGTAAGAAAGAAGAAAGAAAGAAGTAAGAAAGAAGAAAGAAAGAAGAAAGAAAGAATTAAGAAAGAAGTAAGAAAGAAGTAAGAAAGTAGTTAGAAAGAAGTAAGAAAGAAGTAAGAAAGAAGAAAAAAAGTTAGAAAGAAGTAAGAAAGAAGTAAGAAAGAAGAAAGAAAGAAGTAAGAAAGAAAGAAGTAAGAAGGAATGAAGGAAGAAGTAAGAAAGAAGTAAGAAAGAAGTAAGAAAGAAGTAAGAAAGAAGTAAGAAAGAAAGAAGAAAGAAGAAAGAAAGTAGCAAGAAAGAAGAAAGAAAGAAGTAAGAAAGAAGTAAGAAAGAAGAAAGTAGTAAGAAACAAGAAAGAAAGAAGTAAGAAAGAAGAAAGAAGGAAGAAAGAAAGAAGTAAGAAAGAAAAAAGAAAGAAGTAAGAAAGAAGTAAGAAAGAAGAAAGAAAGAATTAAGAAAGAAGAAAGAAAGAAGTAAGAAAGAAGAAAGAAAGAAGAAAGAAAGAAGAAAGAAAGAAGAGAGAAAGAATTAAGAAAGAAGTAAGAAAGAAGCAAGAAAGTAGTTAGAAAGAAGTAAGAAAGAAGTAAGAAAGAAGAAAATAGAAGTTAGAAAGAAGAAAGAAAGAAGTAAGAAAGAAGTAAGAAAGAAGTAAGAAAGAAGTAAGAAAGAAGAAAGAAAGAAGTAAGAAAGAAGTAAGAAAGAAGTAAGAAGGAATGAAGAAAGAAGTAAGAAAGAAGTAAGAAAGAAGAAAGAAAGAAGTAAGAAAGAAGAGAGAAAGAAGTAAGAAAGAAGTATGAAAGAAGAAAGAAAGAAGTAAGAAAGAAAGAAGAAAGAAGTAAGAAAGAAGTAAGAGAGAAGAACGAAAGAAGAAAGAAAGAAGAAAGAAAGAAGATAGAATTAAGTAAGAAAGAAGTAAGGAAGAAGTACGAAAGAAGTAAGAAAGAAGTAAGAAAGAAAGAAGTAAGAAAGAAGTAAGAAAGAAGTAAGAAAGAAGTGTGAAAGAAGTAATAAAGAAGAAAGAAAGAAGTAAGAAAGAAGTAAGAAAGAAGTAAGAAAGAAGTAAGAAAGAAAGAAGAAAGAAGTAAGAAAGAAGTAAGAAAGAAGTAAGAAAGAAGTAAGAAAGAAGTAAGAAAGAAAGAAGAAGGAAGTAAGAAAGAAGTAAGAAAGAAGTAAGAAACAAGTAAGAAAGAAGAAAGAAAGAAGTAAGAAAGAAGAAAGAAAGAAGTAAGAAAGAAGTAAGAAAGAAAGAAGAAAGAAGTAAGAAAGAAGTAAGAAAGAAGTAAGAAAGAAGTAAAAAAGATGTAAGAAAGAAGTAAGAAAGAAAGAAGAATGAAGTCAGAAAGAATTAAGAAAGAAGTAAGAAAGAAATAAAGAAGAAGAAAGAAAGAAGTAAGAAACAAGAAAGAAAGAAGTAAGAAAGAAGTAAGAAAGAAGTAAGAAATAAAGAAGAAAGACGTAAGAAAGAAGTAAGAAAGAAGTAAGAATGAAGTAAGAAAGAAGTAAGAAAGTAGTTAGAAAGAAGTAAGAAAGAAGTAAGAAAGAAGTAAGAAAGAAGAAAGAAAGAAGTAAGAAAGAAAGAAGTAAGAAGGAATGAAGGAAGAAGTAAGAAAGAAGTAAGAAAGAAGTAAGAAAGAAGTAAGATAGAAGTAAGAAAGAAGTAAGAAAGAAAGAAGAAAGAAGAAAGAAAGAAGCAAGAAAGAAGAAAGAAAGAAGTAAGAAAGAAGTAAGAAAGAAGAAAGTAGTAAGTAATAAGTAAGAAAGAACTAAGAAAGAAGTAAAAAAAGTAAGAAAGAAGTAAGAAAGAAGTAAGAAAGAAGTAAGAAAGTAGTAAGAAAGTAGTAAGAAACAAGATAGAAAGAAGGAAGAAAGAAGAAAGAAAGAAGAAAGAAAGAAGTAAGAAAGAAGAAAGAAAGAAGTAAGAAAGAAGTAAGAAAGAAGAAAGAAAGAAGTAAGAAAGAAGAAAGAAAGAAGTAAGAAAGAAGAAAGAAAGAAGAAAGAAAGAATTAAGAAAGAAGTAAGAAAGAATCAAGAAAGTAGTTAGAAAGAAGTAAGAAAGAAGTAAGAAAGAAGAAAATAGAAGTTAGAAAGAAGAAAGAAGTAAGAAAGAAGCAAGAAAGTAGTTAGAAAGAAGTAAGAAAGAAGTAAGAAAGAAGAAAATAGAAGTTAGAAAGAAAGAAGAAAGAAGTAAGAAAGAAGTAAGAAAGAAGTAAGAAAGAAGTAAGAAAGAAGTAAGAAAGAAGAAAGAAAGAAAGAAGAAAGAAGTAAGAAAGAAGTAAGAAAGAAGAAAGAAAGAAGAAAGAAAGAATTAAGAAAGAAGTAAGAAAGAAGTAAGAAAGTAGTTAGAAAGAAGTAAGAAAGAAGTAAGAAAGAAGAAAAAAAGTTAGAAAGAAGTAAGAAAGAAGTAAGAAAGAAGAAAGAAAGAATTAAGAAAGAAAGAAGTAAGAAGGAATGAAGGAAGAAGTAAGAAAGAAGTAAGAAAGAAGTAAGAAAGAAGTAAGAAAGAAGTAAGAAAGAAGTAAGAAAGAAAGAAGAAAGAAGAAAATAGAAGTTAGAAAGAAGAAAGAAAGAAGTAAGAAAGAAGTAAGAAAGAAGAAAGTAGTAAGAAACAAGAAAGAAAGAAGTAAGAAAGAAGAAAGAAGGAAGAAAGAAAGAAGTAAGAAAGAAGAAAGAAAGAAGTAAGAAAGAAGCAAGAAAGAAGAAAGAAGTAAGAAAGAAGAAAGAAAGAAGTAAGAAAGAAGAAAGAAAGAAGAAAGAAAGAATTAAGAAAGAAGTAAGAAAGAAGCAAGAAAGTAGTTAGAAAGAAGTAAGAAAGAAGTAAGAAAGAAGAAAATAGAAGTTAGAAAGAAGAAAGAAAGAAGAAAGAAAGAAGTAAGAAAGAAGTAAGAAAGAAGTAAGAAAGAAGAAAGAAAGAAAGAAGAATGAAGTAAGAAAGAAGTAAGAAAGAAGTAAGAAAGAAGTAAAAAAGAAGTAAGAAAGAAGTAAGAAAGAAAGAAGAATGAAGTAAGAAAGAATTAAGAAAGAAGTAAGAAAGAAGTAAGGAAGAAGAAAGAAAGAAGTAAGAAAGAAGAAAGAAAGAAGTAAGAAAGAAGTAAGAAAGAAGTAAGAAAGAAGTAAGAAAGAAAGAAGAAAGAAGTAAGAAAGAAGTAAGAAAGAAGTAAGAAAGAAGTAAGAAAGAAGTAAGAAAGTAGTTAGAAAGAAGTAAGAAAGAAGTAAGAAAGAAGAAAAAAAGTTAGAAAGAAGTAAGAAAGAAGAAAGAAAGAAGTAAGAAAGAAAGAAGTAAGAAGGAATGAAGGAAGAAGTAAGAAAGAAGTAAGAAAGAAGTAAGAAAGAAGTAAGATAGAAGTAAGAAAGAAGTAAGAAAGAAAGAAGAAAGAAGAAAGAAAGAAGCAAGAAAGAAGAAAGAGAGAAGTAAGAAATAAGTAAGAAAGAAGAAAATAGAAGTTAGAAAGAAGAAAGAAAGAAGTAAGAAAGAAGTAAGAAAGAAGTAAGAAAGAAGTAAGAAAGAAGAAAGAAAGAAAGAAGAAAGAAGTAAGAAAGAAGTAAGAAAGAAGTAAGAAATAAGTAAGAAAGAAAGAAGAAAGAAGTAAGAAAGAAGTAAGAGAGAAGAACGAAAGAAGAAAGAAAGAAGAAAGAAAGAAGAAAGAAGGAAGTAAGAAAGAAGTAAGGAAGAAGTACGAAAGAAGTAAGAAAGAAGTAAGAAAGAAAGAAGTAAGAAAGAAGTAAGAAAGAAGTAAGAAAGAATTGTCAAAGAAGTAATAAAGAAGAAAGAAAGAAGAAAGAAAGAAGTAAGAAAGAAGTAAGAAAGAAGTAAGAAAGAAAGAAGAAAGAAGTAAGAAAGAAGTAAGAAAGAAGTAAGAAAGAAGTAAGAAAGAAGTAAGAAAGAAAGAAGAAGGAAGTAAGAAAGAAGTAAGAAAGAAGTAAGAAACAAGTAAGAAAGAAGAAAGAAAGAAGTAAGAAAGAAGAAAGAAAGAAGTAAGAAAGAAGTAAGAAAGAAAGAAGAAAGAAGTAAGAAAGAAGTAAGAAAGAAGTAAAAAAGAAGTAAGAAAGAAGTAAGAAAGAAAGAAGAATGAAGTAAGAAAGAATTAAGAAAGAAGTAAGAAAGAAGTAAGGAAGAAGAAAGAAAGAAGTAAGAAAGAAGTAAGAAAGAAGTAAGAAAGAAGTAAGAAAGTAGTTAGAAAGAAGTAAGAAAGAAGTAAGAAAGAAGAAAAAAAGTTAGAAAGAAGTAAGAAAGAAGAAAGAAAGAAGTAAGAAAGAAAGAAGTAAGAAGGAATGAAGGAAGAAGTAAGAAAGAAGTAAGAAAGAAGTAAGAAAGAAGTAAGATAGAAGTAAGAAAGAAGTAAGAAAGTAAGAAGAAAGAAGAAAGAAAGAAGCAAGAAAGAAGAAAGAAAGAAGTAAGAAAGAAGTAAGAAAGAAGAAAGTAGTAAGTAATAAGTAAGAAAGAACTAAGAAAGAAGTAAGGAAGAAGAAAGAAAGAAGTAAGAAAGAAGAAAGAAAGAAGTAAGAAAGAAGTAAGAAAGAAGTAAGAAAGAAGTAAGAAAGAAAGAAGAAAGAAGTAAGAAAGAAGTAAGAAAGAAGTAATAAAGAAGTAAGAAAGAAGTAAGAAAGTAGTTAGAAAGAAGTAAGAAAGAAGTAAGAAAGAAGAAAAAAAGTTAGAAAGAAGTAAGAAAGAAGAAAGAAAGAAGTAAGAAAGAAAGAAGTAAGAAGGAATGAAGGAAGAAGTAAGAAAGAAGTAAGAAAGAAGTAAGAAAGAAGTAAGATAGAAGTAAGAAAGAAGTAAGAAAGAAAGAAGAAAGAAGAAAGAAAGAAGCAAGAAAGAAGAAAGAAAGAAGTAAGAAAGAAGTAAGAAAGAAGAAAGTAGTAAGTAATAAGTAAGAAAGAACTAAGAAAGAAGTAAGAAAAAGTAAGAAAGAAGTAAGAAAGAAGTAAGAAAGAAGTAAGAAAGAAGTAAGAAAGTAGTAAGAAAGTAGTAAGAAACAAGATAGAAAGAAGGAAGAAATAAGAAAGAAAGAAGAAAGAAAGAAGTAAGAAAGAAGAAAGAAGGAAGAAAGAAAGAAGTAAGAAAGAAGAAAGAAAGAAGTAAGAAAGAAGCAAGAAACAAGAAAGAAAGAAGTAAGAAAGAAGAAAGAAAGAAGTAAGAAAGAAGAAAGAAAGAAGAAAGAAAGAATTAAGAAAGAAGTAAGAAAGAAGCAAGAAAGTAGTTAGAAAGAAGTAAGAAATAAGTAAGAAAGAAGAAAATAGAAGTTAGAAAGAAGAAAGAAAGAAGTAAGAAAGAAGTAAGAAAGAAGTAAGAAAGAAGTAAGAAAGAAGAAAGAAAGAAAGAAGAAAGAAGTAAGAAAGAAGTAAGAAAGAAGTAAGAAAGAAGTAAGAAAGAAGTAAGAGAGAAGAACGAAAGAAGAAAGAAAGAAGAAAGAAAGAAGAAAGAAGGAAGTAAGAAAGAAGTAAGGAAGAAGTACGAAAGAAGTAAGAAAGAAGTAAGAAAGAAAGAAGTAAGAAAGAAGTAAGAAAGAAGTAAGAAAGTAGTGTGAAAGAAGTAATAAAGAAGAAAGAAAGAAGTAAGAAAGAAGTAAGAAAGAAGTAAGAAAGAAGTAAGAAAGAAAGAAGAAAGAAGTAAGAAAGAAGTAAGAAAGAAGTAAGAAAGAAGTAAGAAAGAAGTAAGAAAGAAGTAAGAAAGAAAGAAGAAGGAAGTAAGAAAGAAGTAAGAAAGAAGTAAGAAACAAGTAAGAAAGAAGAAAGAAAGAAGTAAGAAAGAAGAAAGAAAGAAGTAAGAAAGAAGTAAGAAAGAAAGAAGAAAGAAGTAAGAAAGAAGTAAGAAAGAAGTAAAAAAGAAGTAAGAAAGAAGTAAGAAAGAAGTAAGAAAGTAGTTAGAAAGAAGTAAGAAAGAAGTAAGAAAGAAGAAAAAAAGTTAGAAAGAAGTAAGAAAGAAGAAAGAAAGAAGTAAGAAAGAAAGAAGTAAGAAGGAATGAAGGAAGAAGTAAGAAAGAAGTAAGAAAGAAGTAAGAAAGAAGTAAGATAGAAGTAAGAAAGAAGTAAGAAAGAAAGAAGAAAGAAGAAAGAAAGAAGCAAGAAAGAAGAAAGAAAGAAGTAAGAAAGAAGTAAGAAAGAAGAAAGTAGTAAGTAATAAGTAAGAAAGAACTAAGAAAGAAGTAAGAAAAAGTAAGAAAGAAGTAAGAAAGAAGTAAGAAAGAAGTAAGAAAGAAGTAAGAAAGTAGTAAGAAAGTAGTAAGAAACAAGATAGAAAGAAGGAAGAAAGAAGAAAGAAAGAAGAAAGAAAGTAGTTAGAAAGAAGTAAGAAAGAAGTAAGAAAGAAGAAAATAGAAGTTAGAAAGAAGAAAGAAAGAAGTAAGAAAGAAGTAAGAAAGAAGTAAGAAAGAAGTAAGAAAGAAGAAAGAAAGAAAGAAGAAAGAAGTAAGAAAGAGGTAAGAAAGAAGTAAGAAGGTATGAAGAAAGAAGTAAGAAGGAAGTAAGAAAGAAGAAAGAAAGAAGTAAGAAAGAAGAGAGAGAGAAGTAAGAAAGAAGTATGAAAGAAGAAAGAAAGAAGTAAGAAAGAAAGAAGAAAGAAGTAAGAAAGAAGTAAGAGAGAAGAACGAAAGAAGAAAGAAAGAAGAAAGAAAGAAGAAAGAAGGAAGTAAGAAAGAAGTAAGGAAGAAGTACGAAAGAAGTAAGAAAGAAGTAAGAAAGAAAGAAGAAAGAAGTAAGAAAGAAGCAAGAAAGAAGAAAGAAAGAAGTAAGAAAGAAGTAAGAAAGAAGAAAGTAGTAAGTAATAAGTAAGAAAGAACTAAGAAAGAAGTAAGAAAAAGTAAGAAAGAAGTAAGAAAGAAGTAAGAAAGAAGTAAGAAAGAAGTAAGAAAGTAGTAAGAAAGTAGTAAGAAACAAGATAGAAAGAAGGAAGAAAGAAGAAAGAAAGAAGAAAGAAAGTAGTTAGAAAGAAGTAAGAAAGAAGTAAGAAAGAAGAAAATAGAAGTTAGAAAGAAGAAAGAAAGAAGTAAGAAAGAAGTAAGAAAGAAGTAAGAAAGAAGTAAGAAAGAAGAAAGAAAGAAAGAAGAAAGAAGTAAGAAAGAAGTAAGAAAGAAGTAAGAAGGAATGAAGAAAGAAGTAAGAAGGAAGTAAGAAAGAAGAAAGAAAGAAGTAAGAAAGAAGAGAGAAAGAAGTAAGAAAGAAGTATGAAAGAAGAAAGAAAGAAGTAAGAAAGAAAGAAGAAAGAAGTAAGAAAGAAGTAAGAGAGAAGAACGAAAGAAGAAAGAAAGAAGAAAGAAAGAAGAAAGAAGGAAGTAAGAAAGAAGTAAGGAAGAAGTACGAAAGAAGTAAGAAAGAAGTAAGAAAGAAAGAAGTAAGAAAGAAGTAAAAAAGAAGTTAGAAAGAAGTAAGAAAGAAGTAAGAAAGAAGTAAGAAAGAAGTAAGAAAGAAGTAAGAAAGTAGGAAGAAAGAAGTAAGAAAGAAGTAAGAAAGAAGTAAGAAAGAAGTAAGAAAGAAGTAAGAAAGAAAGAAGAAAGAAGTAAGAAAGAAGTAAGAAAGAAGTATGAAAGAAGTAAGAAAGAAGAAAGAAAGAAGTAAGAAATAAGTAAGAAAGAAGTAAGAAAGAAGTAAGAAAGAAAGAAGAAAGAAGTAAGAAAGAAGTAAGAAAGAAGTAAGAAAAAAGTAAGAAAGAACTAAGAAGGAATGAAGAAAGAAGTAAGAAAGAAGTAAGAAAGAAGTAAGAAAGAAGTAAGAAAGAAGTAAAAAAGAAGTAAAAATGTAGTTAGAAAGAAGATAAAAGAAGTTAGAAAGAAGTAAGAAAGAAGTAAGAAAGAAGTAAGAAAGAAAGAAGAAAGAAGTAAGAAAGAAGAAAGAAAGAAGTAAGAAAGAAGAAAGAAAGAAGAAAGAAAGAATTAAGAATGAAGCAAGAAAGAAGTAAGAAAGTAGCTAGAAAGAAGTAAGAAAGAAGTAAGAAAGAAGAAAAAAGAAGTTAGAAAGAAGTAAGAAAGAAGTAAGAAAGAAGAAAGAAAGAAGTAAGAAAGACGAAAGAAAGAGAGAGGTAAGAAGGAATGAAGGAAGAAGTAAGAAAGAAGTAAGAAAGAAGTAAGAAAGAAGTAATAAAGAAGTAAGAAAGAAGTTAGAAAGAAGTAAGAAAGAAGTAAGAAAGAAGTAAGAATGTAAGAAGAAAGAAGAAAGAAAGAAGTAAGAAAGAAGAAAGAAAGAAGTAAGAAAGAAGTAAGAAAGAAGTAAGAAAGAAGAAAGAAAGAAGAAAGAAAGAAGAAAGAAAGAAAGAAGAAAGAAGTAAGAAAGAAGTAAGAAAGAAGGAAGAAAGAAGTAAGAAAGAAGTAGAAGGAATGAAGAAAGAAGTAAGAAAGAAGTAAGAAAGAAGTAAGAAAGAAGAAAGAAAGAAGTAAGAAAGAAGAAAGAAAGAAGTAAGAAAGAAGTATGAAAGAAGAAAGAAAGAAGTAAGAAAGAAAGAAGAAAGAAGTAAGAAAGAAGTAAGAAAGAAGAACGAAAGAAGAAAGAAAGAAGAAAGAAAGAAGTAAGAAGGAAGTAAGAAAGAAGTAAGGAAGAAGTACGAAAGAAGTAAAAAGAAGTAAGAAAGAAGTTAGAAAGAAGTAAGAAAGAAGTAAGAAAGAAGTAAGAAAGAAATAAGAAAGAAGTAAAAAAGAAGTAAGAAAGTAGTAAGAAAGAAGTAAGAAAGAAGTAAGAAAGAAAGAAGAAAGAAGTAAGAAAGAAGTAAGAAAGAAGTAAAAAAGAAGTAAGAAAGAAGTAAGAAAGAAAGAAGAAAGAAGTAAGAGATAAGTAAGAAAGAAGTATGAAAGAAGTAAGAAAGAAGAAAGAAAGAAGTAAGAAAGAAGTAAGAAAGAAGTAAGAAAGAAGTAAGAAAGAAGTAAGAAAGAAGTAAGAAAGAAGTAAGAAAGAAGTAAAAAAGAAGTAAAAAAGTAGTAAGAAAGAAGTAAGAAAGAAGAAAGAAAGAAGTAAGAAAGAAGTAAGAAAGAAGTAAGAAAGAAGTAAGAAGGAATGAAGAAAGAAGTAAGAAGGAAGTAAGAAAGAAGAAAGAAAGAAGTAAGAAAGAAGAGAGAAAGAAGTAAGAAAGAAGTATGAAAGAAGAAAGAAAGAAGTAAGAAAGAAAGAAGAAAGAAGTAAGAAAGAAGTAAGAGAGAAGAACGAAAGAAGAAAGAAAGAAGAAAGAAAGAAGAAATAAGGAAGTAAGAAAGAAGTAAGGAAGAAGTACGAAAGAAGTAAGAAAGAAGTAAGAAAGAAGTAAAAAAGAAGTTAGAAAGAAGTAAGAAAGAAGTAAGAAAGAAGTAAGAAAGAAGTAAGAAAGAAGTAAGAAAGAAGTAAGAAAGTAAGAAGAAAGAAGTAAGAAAGAAGTAAGAAAGAAGAAAGAAAGAAGTAAGAAAGAAGAAAGAAGGAAGAAAGAAAGAAGTAAGAAAGAAGAAAGAAAGAAGTAAGAAAGAAGCAAGAAAGAAGAAAGAAAGAAGTAAGAAAGAAGAAAGAAAGAAGTAAGAAAGAAGTAAGAAAGAAGTAAGAAAGAAAGAAGAAAGAAGTAAGAAAGAAGTAAGAAAGAAGAAAGAAATAAGAAAGAAGGAAAAAGAAGTTAGAAAGAAGTAATAAAGAAGTAAGAAAGAAGTAAGAAAGAAGAAAGAAAGAAGAAAGAAAGAAGAAAGAAAGAAAGAAGAAAGAAGTAAGAAAGAAGTAAGAAAGAAGGAAGAAAGAAGTAAGAAAGAAGTAGAAGGAATGAAGAAAGAAGTAAGAAAGAAGTAAGAAAGAAGTAAGAAAGAAGAAAGAAAGAAGTAAGAAAGAAGAAAGAAAGAAGTAAGAAAGAAGTATGAAAGAAGAAAGAAAGAAGTAAGAAAGAAAGAAGAAAGAAGTAAGAAAGAAGTAAGAAAGAAGAACGAAAGAAGAAAGAAAGAAGAAAGAAAGAAGTAAGAAGGAAGTAAGAAAGAAGTAAGGAAGAAGTACGAAAGAAGTAAGAAAGAAGTAAGAAAGAAGTTAGAAAGAAGTAAGAAAGAAGTAAGAAAGAAGTAAGAAAGAAATAAGAAAGAAGTAAAAAAGAAGTAAGAAAGTAGTAAGAAAGAAGTAAGAAAGAAGTAAGAAAGAAAGAAGAAAGAAGTAAGAAAGAAGTAAGAAAGAAGTAAAAAAGAAGTAAGAAAGAAGTAAGAAAGAAAGAAGAAAGAAGTAAGAGATAAGTAAGAAAGAAGTATGAAAGAAGTAAGAAAGAAGAAAGAAAGAAGTAAGAAAGAAGTAAGAAAGAAGTAAGAAAGAAGTAAGAAAGAAGTAAGAAAGAAGTAAGAAAGAAGTAAGAAAGAAGTAAAAAAGAAGTAAAAAAGTAGTAAGAAAGAAGTAAGAAAGAAGAAAGAAAGAAGTAAGAAAGAAGTAAGAAAGAAGTAAGAAAGAAGTAAGAAGGAATGAAGAAAGAAGTAAGAAGGAAGTAAGAAAGAAGAAAGAAAGAAGTAAGAAAGAAGAGAGAAAGAAGTAAGAAAGAAGTATGAAAGAAGAAAGAAAGAAGTAAGAAAGAAAGAAGAAAGAAGTAAGAAAGAAGTAAGAGAGAAGAACGAAAGAAGAAAGAAAGAAGAAAGAAAGAAGAAATAAGGAAGTAAGAAAGAAGTAAGGAAGAAGTACGAAAGAAGTAAGAAAGAAGTAAGAAAGAAGTAAAAAAGAAGTTAGAAAGAAGTAAGAAAGAAGTAAGAAAGAAGTAAGAAAGAAGTAAGAAAGAAGTAAGAAAGAAGTAAGAAAGTAAGAAGAAAGAAGTAAGAAAGAAGTAAGAAAGAAGAAAGAAAGAAGTAAGAAAGAAGAAAGAAGGAAGAAAGAAAGAAGTAAGAAAGAAGAAAGAAAGAAGTAAGAAAGAAGCAAGAAAGAAGAAAGAAAGAAGTAAGAAAGAAGAAAGAAAGAAGTAAGAAAGAAGAAAGAAAGAAGAAAGAAAGAATTAAGAAAGAAGTAAGAAAGAAGCAAGAAAGTAGTTAGAAAGAAGTAAGAAATAAGTAAGAAAGAAGAAAATAGAAGTTAGAAAGAAGAAAGAAAGAAGTAAGAAAGAAGTAAGAAAGAAGTAAGAAAGAAGTAAGAAAGAAGAAAGAAAGAAAGAAGAAAGAAGTAAGAAAGAAGTAAGAAAGAAGTAAGAAAGAAGTAAGAAAGAAAGAAGAAAGAAGTAAGAAAGAAAGAAGAAAGAAGTAAGAAAGAAGTAAGAGAGAAGAACGAAAGAAGAAAGAAAGAAGAAAGAAAGAAGAAAGAAGGAAGTAAGAAAGAAGTAAGGAAGAAGTACGAAAGAAGTAAGAAAGAAGTAAGAAAGAAAGAAGTAAGAAAGAAGTAAGAAAGAAGTAAGAAAGTAGTGTGAAAGAAGTAATAAAGAAGAAAGAAAGAAGTAAGAAAGAAGTAAGAAAGAAGTAAGAAAGAAGTAAGAAAGAAAGAAGAAAGAAGTAAGAAAGAAGTAAGAAAGAAGTAAGAAAGAAGTAAGAAAGAAGTAAGAAAGAAAGAAGAAGGAAGTAAGAAAGAAGTAAGAAAGAAGTAAGAAACAAGTAAGAAAGAAGAAAGAAAGAAGTAAGAAAGAAGAAAGAAAGAAGTAAGAAAGAAGTAAGAAAGAAAGAAGAAAGAAGTAAGAAAGAAGTAAGAAAGAAGTAAAAAAGAAGTAAGAAAGAAGTAAGAAAGAAAGAAGAATGAAGTAAGAAAGAATTAAGAAAGAAGTAAGAAAGAAGTAAGGAAGAAGAAAGAAAGAAGTAAGAAAGAAGAAAGAAAGAAGTAAGAAAGAAGTAAGAAAGAAGTAAGAAAGAAGTAAGAAAGAAAGAAGAAAGAAGTAAGAAAGAAGTAAGAAAGAAGTAAGAAAGTAGTTAGAAAGAAGTAAGAAAGAAGTAAGAAAGAAGAAAAAAAGTTAGAAAGAAGTAAGAAAGAAGAAAGAAAGAAGTAAGAAAGAAAGAAGTAAGAAGGAATGAAGGAAGAAGTAAGAAAGAAGTAAGAAAGAAGTAAGAAAGAAGTAAGATAGAAGTAAGAAAGAAGTAAGAAAGAAAGAAGAAAGAAGAAAGAAAGAAGCAAGAAAGAAGAAAGAAAGAAGTAAGAAAGAAGAAAGTAGTAAGTAATAAGTAAGAAAGAACTAAGAAAGAAGTAAGAAAAAGTAAGAAAGAAGTAAGAAAGAAGTAAGAAAGAAGTAAGAAAGAAGTAAGAAAGTAGTAAGAAAGTAGTAAGAAACAAGATAGAAAGAAGGAAGAAAGAAGAAAGAAAGAAGAAAGAAAGTAGTTAGAAAGAAGTAAGAAAGAAGTAAGAAAGAAGAAAATAGAAGTTAGAAAGAAGAAAGAAAGAAGTAAGAAAGAAGTAAGAAAGAAGTAAGAAAGAAGTAAGAAAGAAGAAAGAAAGAAAGAAGAAAGAAGTAAGAAAGAAGTAAGAAAGAAGTAAGAAGGAATGAAGAAAGAAGTAAGAAGGAAGTAAGAAAGAAGAAAGAAAGAAGTAAGAAAGAAGAGAGAAAGAAGTAAGAAAGAAGTATGAAAGAAGAAAGAAAGAAGTAAGAAAGAAAGAAGAAAGAAGTAAGAAAGAAGTAAGAGAGAAGAACGAAAGAAGAAAGAAAGAAGAAAGAAAGAAGAAAGAAGGAAGTAAGAAAGAAGTAAGGAAGAAGTACGAAAGAAGTAAGAAAGAAGTAAGAAAGAAAGAAGAAAGAAGAAAGAAAGAAGCAAGAAAGAAGAAAGAAAGAAGTAAGAAAGAAGTAAGAAAGAAGAAAGTAGTAAGTAATAAGTAAGAAAGAACTAAGAAAGAAGTAAGAAAAAGTAAGAAAGAAGTAAGAAAGAA
Organism: Columba livia; assembly: GCF_036013475.1. Taxonomy (NCBI): domain Eukaryota; kingdom Metazoa; phylum Chordata; class Aves; order Columbiformes; family Columbidae; genus Columba; species Columba livia. Next base: position 142,298 of record NW_027043291.1, read on the forward strand.
GTAAGAAAGAAGTAAGAAAGAAGTAAGAAAGTAGTAAGAAAGTAGTAAGAAACAAGATAGAAAGAAGGAAGAAAGAAGAAAGAAAGAAGAAAGAAAGTAGTTAGAAAGAAGTAAGAAAGAAGTAAGAAAGAAGAAAATAGAAGTTAGAAAGAAGAAAGAAAGAAGTGAGAAAGAAGTAAGAAAGAAGTAAGAAAGAAGAAAGAAAGAAAGAAGAAAGAAGTAAGAAAGAAGTAAGAAAGAAGTAAGAAGGAATGAAGAAAGAAGTAAGAAGGAAGTAAGAAAGAAGAAAGAAAGAAGTAAGAAAGAAGAGAGAAAGAAGTAAGAAAGAAGTATGAAAGAAGAAAGAAAGAAGTAAGAAAGAAAGAAGAAAGAAGTAAGAAAGAAGTAAGAGAGAAGAACGAAAGAAGAAAGAAAGAAGAAAGAAAGAAGAAAGAAGGAAGTAAGAAAGAAGTAAGGAAGAAGTACGAAAGAAGTAAGAAAGAAGTAAGAAAGAAAGAAGTAAGAAAGAAGTAAAAAAGAAGTTAGAAAGAAGTAAGAAAGAAGTAAGAAAGAAGTAAGAAAGAAGTAAGAAAGAAGTAAGAAAGTAGGAAGAAAGAAGTAAGAAAGAAGTAAGAAAGAAGTAAGAAAGAAGTAAGAAAGAAGTAAGAAAGAAAGAAGAAAGAAGTAAGAAAGAAGTAAGAAAGAAGTATGAAAGAAGTAAGAAAGAAGAAAGAAAGAAGTAAGAAATAAGTAAGAAAGAAGTAAGAAAGAAGTAAGAAAGAAAGAAGAAAGAAGTAAGAAAGAAGTAAGAAAGAAGTAAGAAAAAAGTAAGAAAGAACTAAGAAGGAATGAAGAAAGAAGTAAGAAAGAAGTAAGAAAGAAGTAAGAAAGAAGTAAGAAAGAAGTAAAAAAGAAGTAAAAATGTAGTTAGAAAGAAGATAAAAGAAGTTAGAAAGAAGTAAGAAAGAAGTAAGAAAGAAGTAAGAAAGAAAGAAGAAAGAAGTAAGAAAGAAGAAAGAAAGAAGTAAGAAAGAAGAAAGAAAGAAGAAAGAAAGAATTAAGAATGAAGCAAGAAAGAAGTAAGAAAGTAGTTAGAAAGAAGTAAGAAAGAAGTAAGAAAGAAGAAAAAAGAAGTTAGAAAGAAGTAAGAAAGAAGTAAGAAAGAAGAAAGAAAGAAGTAAGAAAGACGAAAGAAAGAGAGAGGTAAGAAGGAATGAAGGAAGAAGTAAGAAAGAAGTAAGAAAGAAGTAAGAAAGAAGTAATAAAGAAGTAAGAAAGAAGTTAGAAAGAAGTAAGAAAGAAGTAAGAAAGAAGTAAGAATGTAAGAAGAAAGAAGAAAGAAAGAAGTAAGAAAGAAGAAAGAAAGAAGTAAGAAAGAAGTAAGAATGAAGTAAGAAAGAAAGAAGAAAGAAGTAAGAAAGAAGTAAGAAAGAAGAAAGAAATAAGAAAGAAGAAAAAAGAACTTAGAAAGAAGTAATAAAAAAGTAAGAAAGAAGTAAGAAAGAAGAAAGAAAGAAGAAAGAAAGAAGAAAGAAAGAAAGAAGAAAGAAGTAAGAAAGAAGTAAGAAAGAAGGAAGAAAGAAGTAAGAAAGAAGTAGAAGGAATGAAGAAAGAAGTAAGAAAGAAGTAAGAAAGAAGTAAGAAAGAAGAAAGAAAGAAGTAAGAAAGAAGAAAGAAAGAAGTAAGAAAGAAGTATGAAAGAAGAAAGAAAGAAGTAAGAAAGAAAGAAGAAAGAAGTAAGAAAGAAGTAAGAAAGAAGAACGAAAGAAGAAAGAAAGAAGAAAGAAAGAAGTAAGAAGGAAGTAAGAAAGAAGTAAGGAAGAAGTACGAAAGAAGTAAGAAAGAAGTAAGAAAGAAGTTAGAAAGAAGTAAGAAAGAAGTAAGAAAGAAGTAAGAAAGAAATAAGAAAGAAGTAAAAAAGAAGTAAGAAAGTAGTAAGAAAGAAGTAAGAAAGAAGTAAGAAAGAAAGAAGAAAGAAGTAAGAAAGAAGTAAGAAAGAAGTAAAAAGAAGTAAGAAAGAAGTAAGAAAGAAAGAAGAAAGAAGTAAGAGATAAGTAAGAAAGAAGTATGAAAGAAGTAAGAAAGAAGAAAGAAAGAAGTAAGAAAGAAGTAAGAAAGAAGTAAGAAAGAAGTAAGAAAGAAAGAAGAAAGAAGTAAGAAAGAAGTAAGAGAGAAGAACGAAAGAAGAAAGAAAGAAGAAAGAAAGAAGAAATAAGGAAGTAAGAAAGAAGTAAGGAAGAAGTACGAAAGAAGTAAGAAAGAAGTAAGAAAGAAGTAAAAAAGAAGTTAGAAAGAAGTAAGAAAGAAGTAAGAAAGAAGTAAGAAAGAAGTAAGAAAGAAGTAAGAAAGAAGTAAGAAAGTAAGAAGAAAGAAGTAAGAAAGAAGTAAGAAAGAAATATGAAAGAAGTAAGAAAGAAGTAAGAAAGAAAGAAGAAAGAAGTAAGAAAGAAGTAAGAAAGAAGTAAGAAAAAAGTAAGAAAGAAGTAAGAAGGAATGAAGAAAGAAGTAAGAAAGAAGTAAGAAAGAAGTAAGAAAGAAGTAAGAAAGAAGTAAAAAAGAAGTAAAAATGTAGTTAGAAAGAAGATAAAAGAAGTTAGAAAGAAGTAAGAAAGAAGTAAGAAAGAAGTAAGAAAGAAAGAAGAAAGAAGTAAGAAAGAAGTAAGAAAGAAGTAAGAAAGAAGTAAGAAAGAAGAAAGAAAGAAGTAAGAAAGAAGAAAGAAAGAAGTAAGAAAGAAGTAAGAAAGAAGTAAGAAAGAAGTAAGAAAGAAAGAAGAAAGAAGTAAGAAAGAAGTAGGAAATAAGTAAGAAAGAAGTAAGAAAGAAGATAAAACAAGTTAGAAAGAAGTAAGAAAGAAGTAAGAAAGAAGTAAGAAAGAAAGAAGAAAGAAGTAAGAAAGAAGAAAGAAAGAATTAAGAAAGAAGAAAGAAAGAAGAAAGAAAGAATTAAGAAAGAAGCAAGAAAGAAGTAAGAAAGTAGTTAGAATGAAGTAAGAAAGAAGTAAGAAAGAAGAAAAAAGAAGTTAGAAAGAAGTAAGAAGGAAGTAAGAAAGAAGAAAGAAAGAAGTAAGAAAGTAAGAAGAAAGAAGAAAGAAAGAAGTAAGAAAGAAGAAAGAAAGAAGTAAGAAACAAGTAAGAAAGAAGTAAGAAAGAAGAAAAAAGAAGTTAGAAAGAAGTAAGAAAGAAGTAAGAAAGAAGAAAGAAAGAAGTAAGAAAGACGAAAGAAAGAGAGAGGTAAGAAGGAATGAAGGAAGAAGTAAGAAAGAAGTAAGAAAGAAGTAAGAAAGAAGTAATAAAGAAGTAAGAAAGAAGTTAGAAAGAAGTAAGAAAGAAGTAAGAAAGAAGTAAGAATGTAAGAAGAAAGAAGAAAGAAAGAAGTAAGAAAGAAGAAAGAAAGAAGTAAGAAAGAAGTAAGAAAGAAGTAAGAAAGAAAGAAGAAAGAAGTAAGAAAGAAGTAAGAAAGAAGAAAGAAAGAAGTAAGAAAGAAGTAAGAAAGAAAGAAGAAAGAAGTAAGAAAGAAGTAAGAAAGAAGTAAAAAAGAAGTAAGAAAGAAGTAAGAAAGAAAGAAGAATGAAGTAAGAAAGAATTAAGAAAGAAGTAAGAAAGAAGTAAGGAAGAAGAAAGAAAGAAGTAAGAAAGAAGAAAGAAAGAAGTAAGAAAGAAGTAAGAAAGAAGTAAGAAAGAAGTAAGAAAAAAAGAAGAAAGAAGTAAGAAAGAAGTAAGAAAGAAGTAAGAAAGTAGTTAGAAAGAAGTAAGAAAGAAGTAAGAAAGAAGAAAAAAAGTTAGAAAGAAGTAAGAAAGAAGAAAGAAAGAAGTAAGAAAGAAAGAAGTAAGAAGGAATGAAGGAAGAAGTAAGAAAGAAGTAAGAAAGAAGTAAGAAAGAAGTAAGATAGAAGTAAGAAAGAAGTAAGAAAGAAAGAAGAAAGAAGAAAGAAAGAAGCAAGAAAGAAGAAAGAAAGAAGTAAGAAAGAAGTAAGAAAGAAGAAAGTAGTAAGTAATAAGTAAGAAAGAACTAAGAAAGAAGTAAGAAAAAGTAAGAAAGAAGTAAGAAAGAAGTAAGAAAGAAGTAAGAAAGAAGTAAGAAAGTAGTAAGAAAGTAGTAAGAAACAAGATAGAAAGAAGGAAGAAAGAAGAAAGAAAGAAGAAAGAAAGTAGTTAGAAAGAAGTAAGAAAGAAGTAAGAAAGAAGAAAATAGAAGTTAGAAAGAAGAAAGAAAGAAGTAAGAAAGAAGTAAGAAAGAAGTAAGAAAGAAGTAAGAAAGAAGAAAGAAAGAAAGAAGAAAGAAGTAAGAAAGAAGTAAGAAAGAAGTAAGAAGGAATGAAGAAAGAAGTAAGAAGGAAGTAAGAAAGAAGAAAGAAAGAAGTAAGAAAGAAGAGAGAAAGAAGTAAGAAAGAAGTATGAAAGAAGAAAGAAAGAAGTAAGAAAGAAAGAAGAAAGAAGTAAGAAAGAAGTAAGAGAGAAGAACGAAAGAAGAAAGAAAGAAGAAAGAAAGAAGAAAGAAGGAAGTAAGAAAGAAGTAAGGAAGAAGTACGAAAGAAGTAAGAAAGAAGTAAGAAAGAAAGAAGAAAGAAGAAAGAAAGAAGCAAGAAAGAAGAAAGAAAGAAGTAAGAAAGAAGTAAGAAAGAAGAAAGTAGAAAGTAATAAGTAAGAACGAACTAAGAAAGAAGTAAGAAAAAGTAAGAAAGAAGTAAGAAAGAAGTAAGAAAGAAGTAAGAAAGAAGTAAGAAAGTAGTAAGAAAGTAGTAAGAAACAAGATAGAAAGAAGGAAGAAAGAAGAAAGAAAGAAGAAAGAAAGTAGTTAGAAAGAAGTAAGAAAGAAGTAAGAAAGAAGAAAATAGAAGTTAGAAAGAAGAAAGAAAGAAGTAAGAAAGAAGTAAGAAAGAAGTAAGAAAGAAGAAAGAAAGAAAGAAGAAAGAAGTAAGAAAGAAGTAAGAAAGAAGTAAGAAGGAATGAAGAAAGAAGTAAGAAGGAAGTAAGAAAGAAGAAAGAAAGAAGTAAGAAAGAAGAGAGAAAGAAGTAAGAAAGAAGTATGAAAGAAGAAAGAAAGAAGTAAGAAAGAAAGAAGAAAGAAGTAAGAAAGAAGTAAGAGAGAAGAACGAAAGAAGAAAGAAAGAAGAAAGAAAGAAGAAAGAAGGAAGTAAGAAAGAAGTAAGGAAGAAGTACGAAAGAAGTAAGAAAGAAGTAAGAAAGAAAGAAGTAAGAAAGAAGTAAAAAAGAAGTTAGAAAGAAGTAAGAAAGAAGTAAGAAAGAAGTAAGAAAGAAGTAAGAAAGAAGTAAGAAAGAAGTAAGAAAGAAGTAAGAAAGAAGTAAGAAAGAAGTAAGAAAGAAGTAAGAAAGAAAGAAGAAAGAAGAAAGAAAGAAGTAAGAAAGAAGTATGAAAGAAGTAAGAAAGAAGAAAGAAAGAAGTAAGAAATAAGTAAGAAAGAAGTAAGAAAGAAGTAAGAAAGAAAGAAGAAAGAAGTAAGAAAGAAGTAAGAAAGAAGTAAGAAAAAAGTAAGAAAGAACTAAGAAGGAATGAAGAAAGAAGTAAGAAAGAAGTAAGAAAGAAGTAAGAAAGAAGTAAGAAAGAAGTAAAAAAGAAGTAAAAATGTAGTTAGAAAGAAGATAAAAGAAGTTAGAAAGAAGTAAGAAAGAAGTAAGAAAGAAGTAAGAAAGAAAGAAGAAAGAAGTAAGAAAGAAGAAAGAAAGAAGTAAGAAAGAAGAAAGAAAGAAGAAAGAAAGAATTAAGAATGAAGCAAGAAAGAAGTAAGAAAGTAGTTAGAAAGAAGTAAGAAAGAAGTAAGAAAGAAGAAAAAAGAAGTTAGAAAGAAGTAAGAAAGAAGTAAGAAAGAAGAAAGAAAGAAGTAAGAAAGACGAAAGAAAGAGAGAGGTAAGAAGGAATGAAGGAAGAAGTAAGAAAGAAGTAAGAAAGAAGTAATAAAGAAGTAAGAAAGAAGTTAGAAAGAAGTAAGAAAGAAGTAAGAAAGAAGTAAGAATGTAAGAAGAAAGAAGAAAGAAAGAAGTAAGAAAGAAGAAAGAAAGAAGTAAGAAAGAAGTAAGAAAGAAGTAAGAAAGAAAGAAGAAAGAAGTAAGAAAGAAGTAAGAAAGAAGAAAGAAATAAGAAAGAAGAAAAAAGAAGTTTGAAAGAAGTAATAAAGAAGTAAGAAAGAAGTAAGAAAGAAGAAAGAAAGAAGAAAGAAAGAAGAAAGAAAGAAAGAAGAAAGAAGTAAGAAAGAAGTAAGAAAGAAGGAAGAAAGAAGTAAGAAAGAAGTAGAAGGAATGAAGAAAGAAGTAAGAAAGAAGTAAGAAAGAAGTAAGAAAGAAGAAAGAAAGAAGTAAGAAAGAAGAAAGAAAGAAGTAAGAAAGAAGTATGAAAGAAGAAAGAAAGAAGTAAGAAAGAAAGAAGAAAGAAGTAAGAAAGAAGTAAGAAAGAAGAACGAAAGAAGAAAGAAAGAAGAAAGAAAGAAGTAAGAAGGAAGTAAGAAAGAAGTAAGGAAGAAGTACGAAAGAAGTAAGAAAGAAGTAAGAAAGAAGTTAGAAAGAAGTAAGAAAGAAGTAAGAAAGAAGTAAGAAAGAAATAAGAAAGAAGTAAAAAAGAAGTAAGAAAGTAGTAAGAAAGAAGTAAGAAAGAAGTAAGAAAGAAAGAAGAAAGAAGTAAGAAAGAAGTAAGAAAGAAGTAAAAAAAGAAGTAAGAAAGAAGTAAGAAAGAAAGAAGAAAGAAGTAAGAGATAAGTAAGAAAGAAGTATGAAAGAAGTAAGAAAGAAGAAAGAAAGAAGTAAGAAAGAAGTAAGAAAGAAGTAAGAAAGAAGTAAGAAAGAAAGAAGAAAGAAGTAAGAAAGAAGTAAGAGAGAAGAACGAAAGAAGAAAGAAAGAAGAAAGAAAGAAGAAATAAGGAAGTAAGAAAGAAGTAAGGAAGAAGTACGAAAGAAGTAAGAAAGAAGTAAGAAAGAAGTAAAAAAGAAGTTAGAAAGAAGTAAGAAAGAAGTAAGAAAGAAGTAAGAAAGAAGTAAGAAAGAAGTAAGAAAGAAGTAAGAAAGTAAGAAGAAAGAAGTAAGAAAGAAGTAAGAAAGAAGTATGAAAGAAGTAAGAAAGAAGAAAGAAAGAAGTAAGAAATAAGTAAGAAAGAAGTAAGAAAGAAGTAAGAAAGAAAGAAGAAAGAAGTAAGAAAGAAGTAAGAAAGAAGTAAGAAAAAAGTAAGAAAGAAGTAAGAAGGAATGAAGAAAGAAGTAAGAAAGAAGTAAGAAAGAAGTAAGAAAGAAGTAAGAAAGAAGTAAAAAAGAAGTAAAAATGTAGTTAGAAAGAAGTTAGAAAGAAGTAAGAAAGAAGTAAGAAAGAAGTAAGAAAGAAGTAAGAAAGAAAGAAGAAAGAAGTAAGAAAGAAGTAAGAAAGAAGTAAGAAAGAAGTAAGAAAGAAGAAAGAAAGAAGTAAGAAAGAAGTAAGAAAGAAAGAAGAAAGAAGTAAGAAAGAAGTAGGAAATAAGTAAGAAAGAAGTAAGAAAGAAGATAAAACAAGTTAGAAAGAAGTAAGAAAGAAGTAAGAAAGAAAGAAGAAAGAAGTAAGAAAGAAGAAAGAAAGAATTAAGAAAGAAGAAAGAAAGAAGAAAGAAAGAATTAAGAAAGAAGCAAGAAAGAAGTAAGAAAGTAGTTAGAATGAAGTAAGAAAGAAGTAAGAAAGAAGAAAAAAGAAGTTAGAAAGAAGTAAGAAGGAAGTAAGAAAGAAGAAAGAAAGAAGTAAGAAAGTAAGAAGAAAGAAGAAAGAAAGAAGTAAGAAAGAAGAAAGAAAGAAGTAAGAAACAAGTAAGAAAGAAGTAAGAAAGAAGTAAGAAAGAAAGAAGAAAGAAGTAAGAAAGAAGTAAGAAAGAAGAAAGAAATAAGAAAGAAGAAAAAAGAAGTTAGAAAGAAGTAATAAAGAAGTAAGAAAGAAGTAAGAAAGAAGAAAGAAAGAAGAAAGAAAGAAGAAAGAAAGAAGAAAGAAGTAAGAAAGAAGTAAGAAAGAAGGAAGAAAGAAGTAAGAACGAAGTAGAAGGAATGAAGAAAGAAGTAAGAAAGAAGTAAGAAAGAAGTAAGAAAGAAGAAAGAAAGAAGTAAGAAAGAAGAAAGAAAGAAGTAAGAAAGAAGTATGAAAGAAGAAAGAAAGAAGTAAGAAAGAAAGAAGAAAGAAGTAAGAAAGAAGTAAGAAAGAAGAACGAAAGAAGAAAGAAAGAAGAAAGAAAGAAGTAAGAAGGAAGTAAGAAAGAAGTAAGGAAGAAGTACGAAAGAAGTAAGAAAGAAGTAAGAAAGAAAGAAGTAAGAAAGAAGTAAGAAAGAAGTTAGAAAGAAGTAAGAAAGAAGTAAGAAAGAAGTAAGAAAGAAATAAGAAAGAAGTAAAAAAGAAGTAAGAAAGTAGTAAGAAGGAAGTAAGAAAGAAGTAAGAAAGAAAGAAGAAAGAAGTAAGAAAGAAGTAAGAAAGAAAGGAGAAAGAAGTAAGAAATAAGTAAGAAAGAAGTAAGAAAGAAGTAAGAAAGAAAGAAGAAAGAAGTAAGAAAGAAGTAAGAAAGAAGAAAGAAAGAAGTAAGGAAGAAGTAAGAAAGAAGTAAGAAAGAAGAAAGAAAGAAGTAAGAAAGAAGTTAGAAAGAAGTTAGAAAGAAGTAAGAAGGAATGAAGAAAGAAGTAAGAAAGTAGTAAGAAAGATGAAAGAAAGAAGTAAGAAAGAAGAAAGAAAGAAAGAAGTAAAAAAGAAGTATGAAAGAAGAAAGAAAGAAGTAAGAAAGAAAGAAGAAAAAAGTAAGAAAGAAGTAAGAAAGAAGAACGAAAGAAGAAAGAAAGAAGAAAGAAAGAAGTAAGAAGGAAGTAAGAAAGAAGAAAGGAAGAAGTACGAAAGAAGTAAGAAAGAAGTAAGAAAGAAAGAAGAAAGAAAGAAGTAAGAAAGAAGTAAGAAAGAAGTTAGAAAGAAGTAAGAAAGAAGTAAGAAAGAAGGAAGAAAGAAGTAAGAAAGAAGTAAGAAAGAAGTAAGAAAGTAAGAAGAAAGAAGTAAGAACGAAGTAAGAAAGAAGTAAGAAAGAAAGAAGAAAGAAGTAAGAAAGAAGTAAGAAAGAAGTATGAAAGAAGTAAGAAAGAAGAAAGAAAGAAGTAAGAAAGAATTAAGAAAGAAGTAAGAAAGAAGTAAGAAAGAAAGAAGAAAGAAGTAAGAAAGAAGTAAGAAAGAAGTAAGAAAAAAGTAAGAAAGAAGTTAGAAGGAATGAAGAAAGAAGTAAGAGAGAAGTAAGAAAGAAGTAAGAAAGAAGTAAGAAAGAAGTAAAAAGAAGTAAGAAAGTAGTTAGAAAGAAGTAAGAAAGAAGTAAGAAAGAAGTAAGAAAGAAGTAAGAAAAAAGTAAAAAAAAGTAAGAAAGAAGTAAGAAAGAAAGAAGAAAGAAGAAAGAAAGAAGTAAGAAAGAAGAAAGAAAGAAGTAAGAAAGAAGTAAGAAAGAAGTAAGAAAGAAAGAAGAAAGAAGTAAGAAAGAAGTAAGAAAGAAGAAAGAAATAAGAAAGAAGAAAAAAGAAGTTAGAAAGAAGTAATAAAGAAGTAAGAAAGAAGTAAGAAAGAAGAAAGAAAGAAGAAAGAAAGAAGAAAGAAAGAAAGAAGAAAGAAGTAAGGAAGAAGTACGAAAGAAGTAAGAAAGAAGTAAGAAAGAAGTAAAAAAGAAGTAAAAAAGAAGTTAGAAAGAAGTAAGAAAGAAGTAAGAAAGAAGTAAGAAAGAAGTAAGAAAGAAGTAAGAAAGAAGTAAGAAAGTAAGAAGAAAGAAGTAAGAAAGAAGTAAGAAAGAAGTATGAAAGAAGTAAGAAAGAAGAAAGAAAGAAGTAAGAAATAAGTAAGAAAGAAGTAAGAAAGAAGTAAGAAGGAATGAAGAAAGAAGTAAGAAAGAAGTAAGAAAGAAGTAAGAAAGAAGTAAGAAAGAAGTAAAAAAGAAGTAAAAATGTAGTTAGAAAGAAGATAAAAGAAGTTAGAAAGAAGTAAGAAAGAAGTAAGAAAGAAGTAAGAAAGAAAGAAGAAAGAAGTAAGAAAGAAGTAAGAAAGAAGTAAGAAAGAAGTAAGAAAGAAGTAAGAAAGAAGAAAGAAAGAAGTAAGAAAGAAAGAAGAAAGAAGTAAGAAAGAAGTAGGAAATAAGTAAGAAAGAAGTAAGAAAGAAGATAAAACAAGTTAGAAAGAAGTAAGAAAGAAGTAAGAAAGAAGTAAGAAAGAAAGAAGAAAGAAGTAAGAAAGAAGAAAGAAAGAATTAAGAAAGAAGAAAGAAAGAAGAAAGAAAGAATTAAGAAAGAAGCAAGAAAGAAGTAAGAAAGTAGTTAGAATGAAGTAAGAAAGAAGTAAGAAAGAAGAAAAAAGAAGTTAGAAAGAAGTAAGAAGGAAGTAAGAAAGAAGAAAGAAAGAAGTAAGAAAGTAAGAAGAAAGAAGAAAGAAAGAAGTAAGAAAGAAGAAAGAAAGAAGTAAGAAACAAGTAAGAAAGAAGTAAGAAAGAAGTAAGAAAGAAAGAAGAAAGAAGTAAGAAAGAAGTAAGAAAGAAGAAAGAAATAAGAAAGAAGAAAAAAGAAGTTAGAAAGAAGTAATAAAGAAGTAAGAAAGAAGTAAGAAAGAAGAAAGAAAGAAGAAAGAAAGAAGAAAGAAAGAAGAAAGAAGTAAGAAAGAAGTAAGAAAGAAGGAAGAAAGAAGTAAGAACGAAGTAGAAGGAATGAAGAAAGAAGTAAGAAAGAAGTAAGAAAGAAGTAAGAAAGAAGAAAGAAAGAAGTAAGAAAGAAGAAAGAAAGAAGTAAGAAAGAAGTATGAAAGAAGAAAGAAAGAAGTAAGAAAGAAAGAAGAAAGAAGTAAGAAAGAAGTAAGAAAGAAGAACGAAAGAAGAAAGAAAGAAGAAAGAAAGAAGTAAGAAGGAAGTAAGAAAGAAGTAAGGAAGAAGTACGAAAGAAGTAAGAAAGAAGTAAGAAAGAAAGAAGTAAGAAAGAAGTAAGAAAGAAGTTAGAAAGAAGTAAGAAAGAAGTAAGAAAGAAGTAAGAAAGAAATAAGAAAGAAGTAAAAAAGAAGTAAGAAAGTAGTAAGAAAGAAGTAAGAAAGAAGTAAGAAAGAAAGAAGAAAGAAGTAAGAAAGAAGTAAGAAAGAAAGGAGAAAGAAGTAAGAAATAAGTAAGAAAGAAGTAAGAAAGAAGTAAGAAAGAAAGAAGAAAGAAGTAAGAAAGAAGTAAGAAAGAAGAAAGAAAGAAGTAAGGAAGAAGTAAGAAAGAAGTAAGAAAGAAGAAAGAAAGAAGTAAGAAAGAAGTTAGAAAGAAGTTAGAAAGAAGTAAGAAGGAATGAAGAAAGAAGTAAGAAAGTAGTAAGAAAGATGAAAGAAAGAAGTAAGAAAGAAGAAAGAAAGAAAGAAGTAAAAAAGAAGTATGAAAGAAGAAAGAAAGAAGTAAGAAAGAAAGAAGAAAAAAGTAAGAAAGAAGTAAGAAAGAAGAACGAAAGAAGAAAGAAAGAAGAAAGAAAGAAGTAAGAAGGAAGTAAGAAAGAAGAAAGGAAGAAGTACGAAAGAAGTAAGAAAGAAGTAAGAAAGAAAGAAGAAAGAAAGAAGTAAGAAAGAAGTAAGAAAGAAGTTAGAAAGAAGTAAGAAAGAAGTAAGAAAGAAGGAAGAAAGAAGTAAGAAAGAAGTAAGAAAGAAGTAAGAAAGTAAGAAGAAAGAAGTAAGAACGAAGTAAGAAAGAAGTAAGAAAGAAAGAAGAAAGAAGTAAGAAAGAAGTAAGAAAGAAGTATGAAAGAAGTAAGAAAGAAGAAAGAAAGAAGTAAGAAAGAATTAAGAAAGAAGTAAGAAAGAAGTAAGAAAGAAAGAAGAAAGAAGTAAGAAAGAAGTAAGAAAGAAGTAAGAAAAAAGTAAGAAAGAAGTTAGAAGGAATGAAGAAAGAAGTAAGAGAGAAGTAAGAAAGAAGTAAGAAAGAAGTAAGAAAGAAGTAAAAAAGAAGTAAGAAAGTAGTTAGAAAGAAGTAAGAAAGAAGTAAGAAAGAAGTAAGAAAGAAGTAAGAAAAAAGTAAAAAAAAGTAAGAAAGAAGTAAGAAAGAAAGAAGAAAGAAGAAAGAAAGAAGTAAGAAAGAAGAAAGAAAGAAGTAAGAAAGAAGTAAGAAAGAAGTAAGAAAGAAAGAAGAAAGAAGTAAGAAAGAAGTAAGAAAGAAGAAAGAAATAAGAAAGAAGAAAAAAGAAGTTAGAAAGAAGTAATAAAGAAGTAAGAAAGAAGTAAGAAAGAAGAAAGAAAGAAGAAAGAAAGAAGAAAGAAAGAAAGAAGAAAGAAGTAAGAAAGAAGTAAGAAAGAAGGAAGAAAGAAGTAAGAAAGAAGTAGAAGGAATGAAGAAAGAAGTAAGAAAGAAGTAAGAAAGAAGTAAGAAAGAAGAAAGAAAGAAGTAAGAAAGAAGAAAGAAAGAAGTAAGAAAGAAGTATGAAAGAAGAAAGAAAGAAGTAAGAAAGAAAGAAGAAAGAAGTAAGAAAGAAGTAAGAAAGAAGAACGAAAGAAGAAAGAAAGAAGAAAGAAAGAAGTAAGAAGGAAGTAAGAAAGAAGTAAGGAAGAAGTACGAAAGAAGTAAGAAAGAAGTAAGAAAGAAGTTAGAAAGAAGTAAGAAAGAAGTAAGAAATAAGTAAGAAAGAAATAAGAAAGAAGTAAAAAAGAAGTAAGAAAGTAGTAAGAAAGAAGTAAGAAAGAAGTAAGAAAGAAAGAAGAAAGAAGTAAGAAAGAAGTAAGAAAGAAGTAAAAAAGAAGTAAGAAAGAAGTAAGAAAGAAAGAAGAAAGAAGTAAGAGATAAGTAAGAAAGAAGTATGAAAGAAGTAAGAAAGAAGAAAGAAAGAAGTAAGAAAGAAGTAAGAAAGAAGTAAGAAAGAAGTAAGAAAGAAAGAAGAAAGAAGTAAGAAAGAAGTAAGAGAGAAGAACGAAAGAAGAAAGAAAGAAGAAAGAAAGAAGAAATAAGGAAGTAAGAAAGAAGTAAGGAAGAAGTACGAAAGAAGTAAGAAAGAAGTAAGAAAGAAGTAAAAAAGAAGTTAGAAAGAAGTAAGAAAGAAGTAAGAAAGAAGTAAGAAAGAAGTAAGAAAGAAGTAAGAAAGTAAGAAGAAAGAAGTAAGAAAGAAGTAAGAAAGAAGTATGAAAGAAGTAAGAAAGAAGAAAGAAAGAAGTAAGAAATAAGTAAGAAAGAAGTAAGAAAGAAGTAAGAAAGAAAGAAGAAAGAAGTAAGAAAGAAGTAAGAAAGAAGTAAGAAAAAAGTAAGAAAGAAGTAAGAAGGAATGAAGAAAGAAGTAAGAAAGAAGTAAGAAAGAAGTAAGGAAGAAGTAAGAAAGAAGTAAAAAGAAGTAAAAATGTAGTTAGAAAGAAGATAAAAGAAGTTAGAAAGAAGTAAGAAAGAAGTAAGAAAGAAGTAAGAAAGAAAGAAGAAAGAAGTAAGAAAGAAGTAAGAAAGAAGTAAGAAAGAAGTAAGAAAGAAGAAAGAAAGAAGTAAGAAAGAAGAAAGAAAGAAGTAAGAAAGAAGTAAGAAAGAAGTAAGAAAGAAGTAAGAAAGAAAGAAGAAAGAAGTAAGAAAGAAGTAGGAAATAAGTAAGAAAGAAGTAAGAAAGAAGATAAAACAAGTTAGAAAGAAGTAAGAAAGAAGTAAGAAAGAAGTAAGAAAGAAAGAAGAAAGAAGTAAGAAAGAAGAAAGAAAGAATTAAGAAAGAAGAAAGAAAGAAGAAAGAAAGAATTAAGAAAGAAGCAAGAAAGAAGTAAGAAAGTAGTTAGAATGAAGTAAGAAAGAAGTAAGAAAGAAGAAAAAAGAAGTTAGAAAGAAGTAAGAAGGAAGTAAGAAAGAAGAAAGAAAGAAGTAAGAAAGTAAGAAGAAAGAAGAAAGAAAGAAGTAAGAAAGAAGAAAGAAAGAAGTAAGAAACAAGTAAGAAAGAAGTAAGAAAGAAGAAAAAAGAAGTTAGAAAGAAGTAAGAAAGAAGTAAGAAAGAAGAAAGAAAGAAGTAAGAAAGACGAAAGAAAGAGAGAGGTAAGAAGGAATGAAGGAAGAAGTAAGAAAGAAGTAAGAAAGAAGTAAGAAAGAAGTAATAAAGAAGTAAGAAAGAAGTTAGAAAGAAGTAAGAAAGAAGTAAGAAAGAAGTAAGAATGTAAGAAGAAAGAAGAAAGAAAGAAGTAAGAAAGAAGAAAGAAAGAAGTAAGAAAGAAGTAAGAAAGAAGTAAGAAAGAAAGAAGAAAGAAGTAAGAAAGAAGTAAGAAAGAAGAAAGAAAGAAGTAAGAAAGAAGTAAGAAAGAAAGAAGAAAGAAGTAAGAAAGAAGTAAGAAAGAAGTAAAAAGAAGTAAGAAAGAAGTAAGAAAGAAAGAAGAATGAAGTAAGAAAGAATTAAGAAAGAAGTAAGAAAGAAGTAAGGAAGAAGAAAGAAAGAAGTAAGAAAGAAGAAAGAAAGAAGTAAGAAAGAAGTAAGAAAGAAGTAAGAAAGAAGTAAGAAAAAAGAAGAAAGAAGTAAGAAAGAAGTAAGAAAGAAGTAAGAAAGTAGTTAGAAAGAAGTAAGAAAGAAGTAAGAAAGAAGAAAAAAAGTTAGAAAGAAGTAAGAAAGAAGAAAGAAAGAAGTAAGAAAGAAAGAAGTAAGAAGGAATGAAGGAAGAAGTAAGAAAGAAGTAAGAAAGAAGTAAGAAAGAAGTAAGATAGAAGTAAGAAAGAAGTAAGAAAGAAAGAAGAAAGAAGAAAGAAAGAAGCAAGAAAGAAGAAAGAAAGAAGTAAGAAAGAAGTAAGAAAGGAGAAAGTAGTAAGTAATAAGTAAGAAAGAACTAAGAAAGAAGTAAGAAAAAGTAAGAAAGAAGTAAGAAAGAAGTAAGAAAGAAGTAAGAAAGAAGTAAGAAAGTAGTAAGAAAGTAGTAAGAAACAAGATAGAAAGAAGGAAGAAAGAAGAAAGAAAGAAGAAAGAAAGTAGTTAGAAAGAAGTAAGAAAGAAGTAAGAAAGAAGAAAATAGAAGTTAGAAAGAAGAAAGAAAGAATTAAGAAAGAAGTAAGAAAGAAGTAAGAAAGAAGTAAGAAAGAAGAAAGAAAGAAAGAAGAAAGAAGTAAGAAAGAAGTAAGAAAGAAGTAAGAAGGAATGAAGAAAGAAGTAAGAAGGAAGTAAGAAAGAAGAAAGAAAGAAGTAAGAAAGAAGAGAGAAAGAAGTAAGAAAGAAGTATGAAAGAAGAAAGAAAGAAGTAAGAAAGAAAGAAGAAAGAAGTAAGAAAGAAGTAAGAGAGAAGAACGAAAGAAGAAAGAAAGAAGAAAGAAAGAAGAAAGAAGGAAGTAAGAAAGAAGTAAGGAACAAGTACGAAAGAAGTAAGAAAGAAGTAAGAAAGAAAGAAGTAAGAAAGAAGTAAAAAAGAAGTTAGAAAGAAGTAAGAAAGAAGTAAGAAAGAAGTAAGAAAGAAGTAAGAAAGAAGTAAGAAAGTAGGAAGAAAGAAGTAAGAAAGAAGTAAGAAAGAAGTAAGAAAGAAGTAAGAAAGAAAGAAGAAAGAAGTAAGAAAGAAGTAAGAAAGAAGTATGAAAGAAGTAAGAAAGAAGAAAGAAAGAAGTAAGAAATAAGTAAGAAAGAAGTAAGAAAGAAGTAAGAAAGAAAGAAGAAAGAAGTAAGAAAGAAGTAAGAAAGAAGTAAGAAAAAAGTAAGAAAGAACTAAGAAGGAATGAAGAAAGAAGTAAGAAAGAAGTAAGAAAGAAGTAAGAAAGAAGTAAGAAAGAAGTAAAAAAGAAGTAAAAATGTAGTTAGAAAGAAGATAAAAGAAGTTAGAAAGAAGTAAGAAAGAAGTAAGAAAGAAGTAAGAAAGAAAGAAGAAAGAAGTAAGAAAGAAGAAAGAAAGAAGTAAGAAAGAAGAAAGAAAGAAGAAAGAAAGAATTAAGAATGAAGCAAGAAAGAAGTAAGAAAGTAGTTAGAAAGAAGTAAGAAAGAAGTAAGAAAGAAGAAAAAAGAAGTTAGAAAGAAGTAAGAAAGAAGTAAGAAAGAAGAAAGAAAGAAGTAAGAAAGACGAAAGAAAGAGAGAGGTAAGAAGGAATGAAGGAAGAAGTAAGAAAGAAGTAAGAAAGAAGTAATAAAGAAGTAAGAAAGAAGTTAGAAAGAAGTAAGAAAGAAGTAAGAAAGAAGTAAGAATGTAAGAAGAAAGAAGAAAGAAAGAAGTAAGAAAGAAGAAAGAAAGAAGTAAGAAAGAAGTAAGAAAGAAGTAAGAAAGAAAGAAGAAAGAAGTAAGAAAGAAGTAAGAAAGAAGAAAGAAATAAGAAAGAAGAAAAAAGAAGTTAGAAAGAAGTAATAAAGAAGTAAGAAAGAAGTAAGAAAGAAGAAAGAAAGAAGAAAGAAAGAAGAAAGAAAGAAAGAAGAAAGAAGTAAGAAAGAAGTAAGAAAGAAGGAAGAAAGAAGTAAGAAAGAAGTAGAAGGAATGAAGAAAGAAGTAAGAAAGAAGTAAGAAAGAAGTAAGAAAGAAGAAAGAAAGAAGTAAGAAAGAAGAAAGAAAGAAGTAAGAAAGAAGTATGAAAGAAGAAAGAAAGAAGTAAGAAAGAAAGAAGAAAGAAGTAAGAAAGAAGTAAGAAAGAAGAACGAAAGAAGAAAGAAAGAAGAAAGAAAGAAGTAAGAAGGAAGTAAGAAAGAAGTAAGGAAGAAGTACGAAAGAAGTAAGAAAGAAGTAAGAAAGAAGTTAGAAAGAAGTAAGAAAGAAGTAAGAAAGAAGTAAGAAAGAAATAAGAAAGAAGTAAAAAAGAAGTAAGAAAGTAGTAAGAAAGAAGTAAGAAAGAAGTAAGAAAGAAAGAAGAAAGAAGTAAGAAAGAAGTAAGAAAGAAGTAAAAAAGAAGTAAGAAAGAAGAAAGAAAGAAGAAAGAAGTAAGAGATAAGTAAGAAAGAAGTATGAAAGAAGTAAGAAAGAAGAAAGAAAGAAGTAAGAAAGAAGTAAGAAAGAAGTAAGAAAGAAGTAAGAAAGAAAGAAGAAAGAAGTAAGAAAGAAGTAAGAGAGAAGAACGAAAGAAGAAAGAAAGAAGAAAGAAAGAAGAAATAAGGAAGTAAGAAAGAAGTAAGGAAGAAGTACGAAAGAAGTAAGAAAGAAGTAAGAAAGAAGTAAAAAAGAAGTTAGAAAGAAGTAAGAAAGAAGTAAGAAAGAAGTAAGAAAGAAGTAAGAAAGAAGTAAGAAAGAAGTAAGAAAGTAAGAAGAAAGAAGTAAGAAAGAAGTAAGAAAGAAGTATGAAAGAAGTAAGAAAGAAGAAAGAAAGAAGTAAGAAATAAGTAAGAAAGAAGTAAGAAAGAAGTAAGAAAGAAAGAAGAAAGAAGTAAGAAAGAAGTAAGAAAGAAGTAAGAAAAAAGTAAGAAAGAAGTAAGAAGGAATGAAGAAAGAAGTAAGAAAGAAGTAAGAAAGAAGTAAGAAAGAAGTAAGAAAGAAGTAAAAAAGAAGTAAAAATGTAGTTAGAAAGAAGATAAAAGAAGTTAGAAAGAAGTAAGAAAGAAGTAAGAAAGAAGTAAGAAAGAAAGAAGAAAGAAGTAAGAAAGAAGTAAGAAAGAAGTAAGAAAGAAGTAAGAAAGAAGAAAGAAAGAAGTAAGAAAGAAGAAAGAAAGAAGTAAGAAAGAAGTAAGAAAGAAGTAAGAAAGAAGTAAGAAAGAAAGAAGAAAGAAGTAAGAAAGAAGTAGGAAATAAGTAAGAAAGAAGTAAGAAAGAAGATAAAACAAGTTAGAAAGAAGTAAGAAAGAAGTAAGAAAGAAGTAAGAAAGAAAGAAGAAAGAAGTAAGAAAGAAGAAAGAAAGAATTAAGAAAGAAGAAAGAAAGAAGAAAGAAAGAATTAAGAAAGAAGCAAGAAAGAAGTAAGAAAGTAGTTAGAATGAAGTAAGAAAGAAGTAAGAAAGAAGAAAAAAGAAGTTAGAAAGAAGTAAGAAGGAAGTAAGAAAGAAGAAAGAAAGAAGTAAGAAAGTAAGAAGAAAGAAGAAAGAAAGAAGTAAGAAAGAAGAAAGAAAGAAGTAAGAAACAAGTAAGAAAGAAGTAAGAAAGAAGTAAGAAAGAAAGAAGAAAGAAGTAAGAAAGAAGTAAGAAAGAAGAAAGAAATAAGAAAGAAGAAAAAAGAAGTTAGAAAGAAGTAATAAAGAAGTAAGAAAGAAGTAAGAAAGAAGAAAGAAAGAAGAAAGAAAGAAGAAAGAAAGAAGAAAGAAGTAAGAAAGAAGTAAGAAAGAAGGAAGAAAGAAGTAAGAACGAAGTAGAAGGAATGAAGAAAGAAGTAAGAAAGAAGTAAGAAAGAAGTAAGAAAGAAGAAAGAAAGAAGTAAGAAAGAAGAAAGAAAGAAGTAAGAAAGAAGTATGAAAGAAGAAAGAAAGAAGTAAGAAAGAAAGAAGAAAGAAGTAAGAAAGAAGTAAGAAAGAAGAACGAAAGAAGAAAGAAAGAAGAAAGAAAGAAGTAAGAAGGAAGTAAGAAAGAAGTAAGGAAGAAGTACGAAAGAAGTAAGAAAGAAGTAAGAAAGAAAGAAGTAAGAAAGAAGTAAGAAAGAAGTTAGAAAGAAGTAAGAAAGAAGTAAGAAAGAAGTAAGAAAGAAATAAGAAAGAAGTAAAAAAGAAGTAAGAAAGTAGTAAGAAAGAAGTAAGAAAGAAGTAAGAAAGAAAGAAGAAAGAAGTAAGAAAGAAGTAAGAAAGAAAGGAGAAAGAAGTAAGAAATAAGTAAGAAAGAAGTAAGAAAGAAGTAAGAAAGAAAGAAGAAAGAAGTAAGAAAGAAGTAAGAAAGAAGAAAGAAAGAAGTAAGGAAGAAGTAAGAAAGAAGTAAGAAAGAAGAAAGAAAGAAGTAAGAAAGAAGTTAGAGAGAAGTTAGAAAGAAGTAAGAAGGAATGAAGAAAGAAGTAAGAAAGTAGTAAGAAAGATGAAAGAAAGAAGTAAGAAAGAAGAAAGAAAGAAAGAAGTAAAAAAGAAGTATGAAAGAAGAAAGAAAGAAGTAAGAAAGAAAGAAGAAAGAAGTAAGAAAGAAGTAAGAAAGAAGAACGAAAGAAGAAAGAAAGAAGAAAGAAAGAAGTAAGAAGGAAGTAAGAAAGAAGAAAGGAAGAAGTACGAAAGAAGTAAGAAAGAAGTAAGAAAGAAAGAAGAAAGAAAGAAGTAAGAAAGAAGTAAGAAAGAAGTTAGAAAGAAGTAAGAAAGAAGTAAGAAAGAAGGAAGAAAGAAGTAAGAAAGAAGTAAGAAAGAAGTAAGAAAGTAAGAAGAAAGAAGTAAGAACGAAGTAAGAAAGAAGTAAGAAAGAAAGAAGAAAGAAGTAAGAAAGAAGTAAGAAAGAAGTATGAAAGAAGTAAGAAAGAAGAAAGAAAGAAGTAAGAAAGAATTAAGAAAGAAGTAAGAAAGAAGTAAGAAAGAAAGAAGAAAGAAGTAAGAAAGAAGTAAGAAAGAAGTAAGAAAAAAGTAAGAAAGAAGTTTGAAGGAATGAAGAAAGAAGTAAGAGAGAAGTAAGAAAGAAGTAAGAAAGAAGTAAGAAAGAAGTAAAAAAGAAGTAAGAAAGCAGTTAGAAAGAAGTAAGAAAGAAGTAAGAAAGAAGTAAGAAAGAAGTAAGAAAAAAGTAAAAAAAAGTAAGAAAGAAGTAAGAAAGAAAGAAGAAAGAAGTAAGAAAGAAGTAAGAAAGAAGTAAGAAAGAAGTAAGAAAGAAGAAAGAAAGAAGTAAGAAAGAATAAAGAAAGAAGTAAGAAAGAAGTAAGAAAGAAGTAAGAAAGAAAGAAGAAAGAAGTAAGAAAGAAGTAGGAAATAAGTAAGAAAGAAGTAAGAAAGAAGAAAGAAAGAAAGAAGTAAGAAGGAATGAAGGAAGAAGTAAGAAAGAAGAAAGAAAGAAGTAAGAAAGAAGTAATAAAGAAGTAAGAAAGAAGTTAGAAAGAAGTAAGAAAGAAGTAAGAAAGAAGTAAGAAAGTAAGAAGAAAGAAGAAAGAAAGAAGTAAGAAAGAAGAAAGAAAAAAGTAAGAAACAAGTAAGAAAGAAGTAAGAAAGAAGTAAGAAAGAAAGAAGAAAGAAGTAAGAAAGAAGTAAGAAAGAAGAAAGAAATAAGAAAGAAGAAAAAAGAAGTTAGAAAGAAGTAAGAAAGAAGTAAGAAAGAAGTAAGAAAGAAGAAAGAAAGAAGTAAGAGAGAAGAAAGAAAGAAAGAAGTAAAAAAGAAGTATGAAAGAAGAAAGAAAGAAGTAAGAAAGAAGTAAGAAAGAAGAAGGAAAGAAGTAAGAAAGAAGTAAGAAAGAAGTAAGAAAGAAGTAAGAAAGAAGAAAGAAAGAAGTAAGAAGGAAGTAAGAAAGAAGTAAGGAAGAAGTACGAAAGAAGTAAGAAAGAAGTAAGAAAGAAAGAAGTAAGAAAGAAGTAAGAAAGAAGTAAGAAAGAAGTTAGAAAGAAGTAAGAAAGAAGTAAGAAAGAAGGAAGAAAGTAGTAAGAAAGAAGTAAGAAAGAAAGAAGAAAGAAGTAAGAAGGAAGTAAGAAAGAAGTATGAAAGAAGTAAGAAAGAAGAAAGAAAGAAGTAAGAAAGAAGTAAGAAAGAAGTAAGAAAGAAGTAAGAAAGAAAGAAGAAAGAAGTAAGAAAGAAGTAAGAAAGAAGTAAGAAAAAATAAGAAAGAAGTTAGAAGGAATGAAGAAAGAAGTAAGAGAGAAGTAAGAAAGAAGTAAGAAAGAAGTAAAAAAGAAGTAAGAAATTAGTTAGAAAGAAGTAAGAAAGAAGTAAGAAAGAAGAAAAAAGAAGTTAGAAAGAAGTAAGAAAGAAGTAAGAAAGAAGTAAGAAAGAAGTAAGAAAGAAGTTAGAAAGAAGTAAGAAAGAAGTAAGAAAAAAGTAAAAAAAAGTAAGAAAGAAGTAAGAAAGAAAGAAGAAAGAAGTAAGAAAGAAGTAAGAAAGAAGTAAGAAAGAAGTAAGAAAGAAGAAAGAAAGAAGTAAGAAAGAAGAAAGAAAGAAGTAAGAAAGAAGTAAGAAAGAAGTAAGAAAGAAGTAAGAAAGAAAGAAGAAAGAAGTAAGAAAGAAGTAGGAAATAAGTAAGAAAGAAGTAAGAAAGAAGATAAAAGAAGTTAGAAAGAAGTAAGAAAGAAGTCAGAAAGAAGTAAGAAAGAAAGAAGAAAGAAGTAAGAAAGAAGAAAGAAAGAATTAAGAAAGAAGCAAGAAAGAAGTAAGAAAGTAGTTAGAAAGAAGTAAGAAAGAAGTAAGAAAGAAGAAAAAGAAGTTAGAAAGAAGTAAGAAGGAAGTAAGAAAGAAGAAAGAAAGAAGTAAGAAAGAAGAAAGAAAGAAAGAAGTAAGAAAGAATGAAGGAAGAAGTAAGAAAGAAGTAAGAAAGAAGTAAGAAAGAAGTAATAAAGAAGTAAGAAAGAAGTTAGAAAGAAGTAAGAAAGAAGTAAGAAAGAAGTAAGAAAGTAAGAAGAAAGAAGAAAGAAAGAAGTAAGAAAGAAGAAAGAAAGAAGTAAGAAACAAGTAAGAAAGAAGTAAGAAAGAAGTAAGAAAGAAAGAAGAAAGAAGTAAGAAAGATGTAAGAAAGAAGAAAGAAATAAGAAAGAAGAAAGAAGAAGTTAGAAAGAAGTAAGAAAGAAGTAAGGAAGAAGTAAGAAAGAAGTAAGAAAGAAGAAAGAAAGAAGTAAGAAAGAAGTTAGAAAGAAGTTAGAAAGAAGTAAGAAGGAATGAAGAAAGAAGTAAGAAAGTAGTAAGAAATATGAAAGAAAGAAGTAAGAAAGAAGAAAGAAAGAAAGAAGTAAAAAAGAAGTATGAAAGAAGAAAGAAAGAAGTAAGAAAGAAAGAAGAAAGAAGTAAGAAAGAAGTAAGAAAGAAGAACGAAAGAAGAAAGAAAGAAGAAAGAAAGAAGTAAGAAGGAAGTAAGAAAGAAGAAAGGAAGAAGTACGAAAGAAGTAAGAAAGAAGTAAGAAAGAAAGAAGAAAGAAAGAAGTAAGAAAGAAGTAAGAAAGAAGTTAGAAAGAAGTAAGAAAGAAGTAAGAAAGAAGGAAGAAAGAAGTAAGAAAGAAGTAAGAAAGAAGTAAGAAAGTAAGAAGAAAGAAGTAAGAACGAAGTAAGAAAGAAGTAAGAAAGAAAGAAGAAAGAAGTAAGAAAGAAGTAAGAAAGAAGTATGAAAGAAGTAAGAAAGAAGAAAGAAAGAAGTAAGAAAGAATTAAGAAAGAAGTAAGAAAGAAGTAAGAAAGAAAGAAGAAAGAAGTAAGAAAGAAGTAAGAAAGAAGTAAGAAAAAAGTAAGAAAGAAGTTAGAAGGAATGAAGAAAGAAGTAAGAGAGAAGTAAGAAAGAAGTAAGAAAGAAGTAAGAAAGAAGTAAAAAAGAAGTAAGAAAGTAGTTAGAAAGAAGTAAGAAAGAAGTAAGAAAGAAGTAAGAAAGAAGTAAGAAAAAAGTAAAAAAAAGTAAGAAAGAAGTAAGAAAGAAAGAAGAAAGAAGTAAGAAAGAAGTAAGAAAGAAGTAAGAAAGAAGTAAGAAAGAAGAAAGAAAGAAGTAAGAAAGAATAAAGAAAGAAGTAAGAAAGAAGTAAGAAAGAAGTAAGAAAGAAAGAAGAAAGAAGTAAGAAAGAAGTAGGAAATAAGTAAGAAAGAAGTAAGAAAGAAGAAAGAAAGAAAGAAGTAAGAAGGAATGAAGGAAGAAGTAAGAAAGAAGAAAGAAAGAAGTAAGAAAGAAGTAATAAAGAAGTAAGAAAGAAGTTAGAAAGAAGTAAGAAAGAAGTAAGAAAGAAGTAAGAAAGTAAGAAGAAAGAAGAAAGAAAGAAGTAAGAAAGAAGAAAGAAAAAAGTAAGAAACAAGTAAGAAAGAAGTAAGAAAGAAGTAAGAAAGAAAGAAGAAAGAAGTAAGAAAGAAGTAAGAAAGAAGAAAGAAATAAGAAAGAAGAAAAAAGAAGTTAGAAAGAAGTAAGAAAGAAGTAAGAAAGAAGTAAGAAAGAAGAAAGAAAGAAGTAAGAAAGAAGAAAGAAAGAAAGAAGTAAAAAAGAAGTATGAAAGAAGAAAGAAAGAAGTAAGAAAGAAGTAAGAAAGAAGAAGGAAAGAAGTAAGAAAGAAGTAAGAAAGAAGTAAGAAAGAAGTAAGAAAGAAGAAAGAAAGAAGTAAGAAGGAAGTAAGAAAGAAGTAAGGAAGAAGTACGAAAGAAGTAAGAAAGAAGTAAGAAAGAAAGAAGTAAGAAAGAAGTAAGAAAGAAGTAAGAAAGAAGTTAGAAAGAAGTAAGAAAGAAGTAAGAAAGAAGGAAGAAAGTAGTAAGAAAGAAGTAAGAAAGAAAGAAGAAAGAAGTAAGAAGGAAGTAAGAAAGAAGTATGAAAGAAGTAAGAAAGAAGAAAGAAAGAAGTAAGAAAGAAGTAAGAAAGAAGTAAGAAAGAAGTAAGAAAGAAAGAAGAAAGAAGTAAGAAAGAAGTAAGAAAGAAGTAAGAAAAAATAAGAAAGAAGTTAGAAGGAATGAAGAAAGAAGTAAGAGAGAAGTAAGAAAGAAGTAAGAAAGAAGTAAAAAAGAAGTAAGAAATTAGTTAGAAAGAAGTAAGAAAGAAGTAAGAAAGAAGAAAAAAGAAGTTAGAAAGAAGTAAGAAAGAAGTAAGAAAGAAGTAAGAAAGAAGTAAGAAAGAAGTTAGAAAGAAGTAAGAAAGAAGTAAGAAAAAAGTAAAAAAAAGTAAGAAAGAAGTAAGAAAGAAAGAAGAAAGAAGTAAGAAAGAAGTAAGAAAGAAGTAAGAAAGAAGTAAGAAAAAAGTAAAAAAAAGTAAGAAAGAACTAAGAAAGAAAGAAGAAAGAAGTAAGAAAGAAGTAAGAAAGAAGTAAGAAAGAAGTAAGAAAGAAGAAAGAAAGAAGTAAGAAAGAAGAAAGAAAGAAGTAAGAAAGAAGTAAGAAAGAAGTAAGAAAGAAGTAAGAAAGAAAGAAGAAAGAAGTAAGAAAGAAGTAGGAAATAAGTAAGAAAGAAGTAAGAAAGAAGATAAAAGAAGTTAGAAAGAAGTAAGAAAGAAGTTAGAAAGAAGTAAGAAAGAAGTAAGAAAAAAGTAAAAAAAAGTAAGAAAGAAGTAAGAAAGAAAGAAGAAAGAAGTAAGAAAGAAGTTAGAAAGAAGTAAGAAAGAAGTAAGAAAAAAGTAAAAAAAAGTAAGAAAGAAGTAAGAAAGAAAGAAGAAAGAAGTAAGAAAGAAGTAAGAAAGAAGTAAGAAAGAAGTAAGAAAGAAGAAAGAAAGAAGTAAGAAAGAAGAAAGAAAGAAGTAAGAAAGAAGTAAGAAAGAAGTAAGAAAGAAGTAAGAAAGAAAGAAGAAAGAAGTAAGAAAGAAGTAGGAAATAAGTAAGAAAGAAGTAAGAAAGAAGATAAAAGAAGTTAGAAAGAAGTAAGAAAGAAGTCAGAAAGAAGTAAGAAAGAAAGAAGAAAGAAGTAAGAAAGAAGAAAGAAAGAATTAAGAAAGAAGCAAGAAAGAAGTAAGAAAGTAGTTAGAAAGAAGTAAGAAAGAAGTAAGAAAGAAGAAAAAGAAGTTAGAAAGAAGTAAGAAGGAAGTAAGAAAGAAGAAAGAAAGAAGTAAGAAAGAAGAAAGAAAGAAAGAAGTAAGAAAGAATGAAGGAAGAAGTAAGAATGAAGTAAGAAAGAAGTAAGAAAGAAGTAATAAAGAAGTAAGAAAGAAGTTAGAAAGAAGTAAGAAAGAAGTAAGAAAGAAGTAAGAAAGTAAGAAGAAAGAAGAAAGAAAGAAGTAAGAAAGAAGAAAGAAAGAAGTAAGAAACAAGTAAGAAAGAAGTAAGAAAGAAGTAAGAAAGAAAGAAGAAAGAAGTAAGAAAGATGTAAGAAAGAAGAAAGAAATAAGAAAGAAGAAAGAAGAAGTTAGAAAGAAGTAAGAAAGAAGTAAGGAAGAAGTAAGAAAGAAGTAAGAAAGAAGAAAGAAAGAAGTAAGAAAGAAGTTAGAAAGAAGTTAGAAAGAAGTAAGAAGGAATGAAGAAAGAAGTAAGAAAGTAGTAAGAAAGATGAAAGAAAGAAGTAAGAAAGAAGAAAGAAAGAAAGAAGTAAAAAAGAAGTATGAAAGAAGAAAGAAAGAAGTAAGAAAGAAAGAAGAAAGAAGTAAGAAAGAAGTAAGAAAGAAGAACGAAAGAAGAAAGAAAGAAGAAAGAAAGAAGTAAGAAGGAAGTAAGAAAGAAGAAAGGAAGAAGTACGAAAGAAGTAAGAAAGAAGTAAGAAAGAAAGAAGAAAGAAAGAAGTAAGAAAGAAGTAAGAAAGAAGTTAGAAAGAAGTAAGAAAGAAGTAAGAAAGAAGGAAGAAAGAAGTAAGAAAGAAGTAAGAAAGAAGTAAGAAAGTAAGAAGAAAGAAGTAAGAACGAAGTAAGAAAGAAGTAAGAAAGAAAGAAGAAAGAAGTAAGAAAGAAGTAAGAAAGAAGTATGAAAGAAGTAAGAAAGAAGAAAGAAAGAAGTAAGAAAGAATTAAGAAAGAAGTAAGAAAGAAGTAAGAAAGAAAGAAGAAAGAAGTAAGAAAGAAGTAAGAAAGAAGTAAGAAAAAAGTAAGAAAGAAGTTAGAAGGAATGAAGAAAGAAGTAAGAGAGAAGTAAGAAAGAAGTAAGAAAGAAGTAAGAAAGAAGTAAAAAAGAAGTAAGAAAGTAGTTAGAAAGAAGTAAGAAAGAAGTAAGAAAGAAGTAAGAAAGAAGTAAGAAAAAAGTAAAAAAAAGTAAGAAAGAAGTAAGAAAGAAAGAAGAAAGAAGTAAGAAAGAAGTAAGAAAGAAGTAAGAAAGAAGTAAGAAAGAAGAAAGAAAGAAGTAAGAAAGAATAAAGAAAGAAGTAAGAAAGAAGTAAGAAAGAAGTAAGAAAGAAAGAAGAAAGAAGTAAGAAAGAAGTAGGAAATAAGTAAGAAAGAAGTAAGAAAGAAGAAAGAAAGAAAGAAGTAAGAAGGAATGAAGGAAGAAGTAAGAAAGAAGAAAGAAAGAAGTAAGAAAGAAGTAATAAAGAAGTAAGAAAGAAGTTAGAAAGAAGTAAGAAAGAAGTAAGAAAGAAGTAAGAAAGTAAGAAGAAAGAAGAAAGAAAGAAGTAAGAAAGAAGAAAGAAAAAAGTAAGAAACAAGTAAGAAAGAAGTAAGAAAGAAGTAAGAAAGAAAGAAGAAAGAAGTAAGAAAGAAGTAAGAAAGAAGAAAGAAATAAGAAAGAAGAAAAAAGAAGTTAGAAAGAAGTAAGAAAGAAGTAAGAAAGAAGTAAGAAAGAAGAAAGAAAGAAGTAAGAAAGAAGAAAGAAAGAAAGAAGTAAAAAAGAAGTATGAAAGAAGAAAGAAAGAAGTAAGAAAGAAGTAAGAAAGAAGAAGGAAAGAAGTAAGAAAGAAGTAAGAAAGAAGTAAGAAAGAAGTAAGAAAGAAGAAAGAAAGAAGTAAGAAGGAAGTAAGAAAGAAGTAAGGAAGAAGTACGAAAGAAGTAAGAAAGAAGTAAGAAAGAAAGAAGTAAGAAAGAAGTAAGAAAGAAGTAAGAAAGAAGTTAGAAAGAAGTAAGAAAGAAGTAAGAAAGAAGGAAGAAAGTAGTAAGAAAGAAGTAAGAAAGAAAGAAGAAAGAAGTAAGAAGGAAGTAAGAAAGAAGTATGAAAGAAGTAAGAAAGAAGAAAGAAAGAAGTAAGAAAGAAGTAAGAAAGAAGTAAGAAAGAAGTAAGAAAGAAAGAAGAAAGAAGTAAGAAAGAAGTAAGAAAGAAGTAAGAAAAAATAAGAAAGAAGTTAGAAGGAATGAAGAAAGAAGTAAGAGAGAAGTAAGAAAGAAGTAAGAAAGAAGTAAAAAAGAAGTAAGAAATTAGTTAGAAAGAAGTAAGAAAGAAGTAAGAAAGAAGAAAAAAGAAGTTAGAAAGAAGTAAGAAAGAAGTAAGAAAGAAGTAAGAAAGAAGTAAGAAAGAAGTTAGAAAGAAGTAAGAAAGAAGTAAGAAAAAAGTAAAAAAAAGTAAGAAAGAAGTAAGAAAGAAAGAAGAAAGAAGTAAGAAAGAAGTAAGAAAGAAGTAAGAAAGAAGTAAGAAAGAAGAAAGAAAGAAGTAAGAAAGAAGAAAGAAAGAAGTAAGAAAGAAGTAAGAAAGAAGTAAGAAAGAAAGAAGAAAGAAGTAAGAAAGAAGTAGGAAATAAGTAAGAAAGAAGTAAGAAAGAAGATAAAAGAAGTTAGAAAGAAGTAAGAAAGAAGTCAGAAAGAAGTAAGAAAGAAAGAAGAAAGAAGTAAGAAAGAAGAAAGAAAGAATTAAGAAAGAAGCAAGAAAGAAGTAAGAAAGTAGTTAGAAAGAAGTAAGAAAGAAGTAAGAAAGAAGAAAAAGAAGTTAGAAAGAAGTAAGAAGGAAGTAAGAAAGAAGAAAGAAAGAAGTAAGAAAGAAGAAAGAAAGAAAGAAGTAAGAAGGAATGAAGGAAGAAGTAAGAAAGAAGTAAGAAAGAAGTAAGAAAGAAGTAATAAAGAAGTAAGAAAGAAGTTAGAAAGAAGTAAGAAAGAAGTAAGAAAGAAGTAAGAAAGTAAGAAGAAAGAAGAAAGAAAGAAGTAAGAAAGAAGAAAGAAAGAAGTAAGAAACAAGTAAGAAAGAAGTAAGAAAGAAGTAAGAAAGAAAGAAGAAAGAAGTAAGAAAGATGTAAGAAAGAAGAAAGAAATAAGAAAGAAAAAAGAAGAAGTTAGAAAGAAGTAAGAAAGAAGTAAGAAAGAAGTAAGAAAGAAGAAAGAAAGAAGTAAGAATGAAGAAAGAAAGAAGTAAGAAAAAAGTAAGAAAGAAGTAAGAAGGAATGAAGAAAGAAGTAAGAGAGAAGTAAGAAAGAAGTAAGAAAGAAGTAATAAAGAAGTAAGAAAGAAGTTAGAAAGAAGTAAGAAAGAAGTAAGAAAGAAGTAAGAAAGTAAGAAGAAAGAAGAAAGAAAGAAGTAAGAAAGAAGAAAGAAATAAGAAAGAAGAAAAAAGAAGTTAGAAAGAAGTAAGAAAGAAGTAAGAAAGAAGAAAGAAATAAAGAAGAAAGAAGTAAGAAAGAAGTAAGAAAGAAGTAAGAAAGAAGTAAGAAGGAATGAAGAAAGAAGTAAGAAAGAAGTAAGAAAGAAATAAGAAAGAAGAAAGAAAGAAGTAAGAAAGAAGAAAGAAAGAAGTAAGAAAGAAGTAAGAAAGAAGTAAGAAAGAAGTAAGAAAGAAGTAAGAAGGAAGTAAGAAGGAATGAAGAGAGAAGTAAGAAAGAAAAAAGAAAGAAGAAAGAAAGAAGTAAGAAAGAATTATGAAAGAAGAAAGAAAGAAGTAAGAAAGAAAGAAGAAAGAAGTAAGAAAGAAGTAAGAAAGAAGTAAGAAAGAAGAAAGAAAGAAGAAAGAAAGAAGTAAGAAGGAAGTAAGAAAGAAGTAAGGAAGAAGTACGAAAGAAGTAAGAAAGAAGTAAGAAAGAAAGAAGTAAGAAAGAAGTAAGAAAGAAGTAAGAAAGAAGTTAGAAAGAAGTAAGAAAGAAGTAAGAAAGAAGGAAGAAAGAAGTAAGAAAGAATTAAGAAAGAAGTAAGAAAGTAAGAAGAAAGAAGTAAGAAAGAAGTAAGAAAGAAGTAAGAAAGAAAGAAGAAAGAAGTAAGAAAGAAGTAAGAAAGAAGTATGAAAGAAGTAAGAAAGAAGAAAGAAAGAAGTAAGAAAGAAGTAAGAAAGAAGTAAGAAAGAAGTAAGAAAGAAAGAAGAAAGAAGAAAGAAGTAAGAAAGAAGTAAGAAAAAATTAAGAAAGAAGTTAGAAGGAATGAAGAAAGAAGTAAGAGAGAAGTAAGAAAGAAGTAAGAAAGAAGTAAGAAAGAAGTAAAAAAGAAGTAAGAGAGTAGTTAGAAAGAAGTAAGAAAGAAGTAAGAAAGAAGAAAAAATAAGTTAGAAAGAAGTAAGAAAGAAGTAAGAAAGAAGTAAGAAAGAAGTAAGAAAGAAGTAAGAAAGAAAGAAGTAAGAAAGAAGTAAGAAAGAAGTAAAAAAGAAGTAAGAAAGAAGTAAGAAAGAAAGAAGAAAGAAGTAAGAAAGAAGTAAGAAAGAAGTAAGAAAAAAGTAAGAAAGAAGTTAGAAGGAATGAAGAAAGAAGTAAGAAAGAAGTAAGAAAGAAGTAAGAAAGAAGTAAGAAAGAAGTAAAAAAGAAGTAAGAAAGTAGTTAGAAAGAAGTAAGAAAGAAGTAAGAAAGAAGAAAAAAGAAGTTAGAAAGAAGTAAGAAAGAAGTAAGAAAGAAGTAAGAAAGAAGTAAGAAAGAAGTAAGAAAGAAAGAAGTAAGAAAGAAGTAAGAAACAAGTAAAAAAGAAGTAAGAAAGAAGTAAGAAAGAAAGAAGAAAGAAGTAAGAAAGAAGTTAGAAAGAAGTATGAAAGAAGTAAGAAAGAAGAAAGAAAGAAGTAAGAAAGAAGAAAGAAAGAAGTAAGAAAGAAGTAAGAAAGAAGTAAGAAAGAAGTAAGAAAGAAGTAAGAAAGTAAGAAGAAAGAAGTAAGAAAGAAGTAAGAAAGAAGTAAGAAAGAAAGAAGAAAGAAGTAAGAAAGAAGTAAGAAGTATGAAAGAAGTAAGAAAGAAGAAAGAAAGAAGTAAGAAAGAAGTAAGAAAGAAGTAAGAAAGAAGTAAGAAAGAAAGAAGAAAGAAGTAAGAAAGAAGTAAGAAAGAAGTAAGAAAAAAGTAAGAAAGAAGTAAGAAGGAATGAAGAAAGAAGTAAGAAAGAAGTAAGAAAGAAGTAAGAAAGAAGTAAGAAAGAAGTAAGAAAGAAGATAAAAGAAGTTAGAAAGAAGTAAGAAAGAAGTAAGAAAGAAAGAAGAAAGAAGTAAGAAAGAAGAAAGAAAGAATTAAGAAAGAAGCAAGAAAGAAGTAAGAAAGTAGTTAGAAAGAAGTAAGAAAGAAGTAAGAAAGGAGAAAAAAGAAGTTAGAAAGAAGTAAGAAGGAAGTAAGAAAGAAGAAAGAAAGAAGTAAGAAAGAAGAAAGAAAGAAAGAAGTAAGAAGGAATGAAGGAAGAAGTAAGAAAGAAGTAAGAAAGAAGTAAGAAAGAAGTAATAAAGAAGTAAGAAAGAAGTTAGAAAGAAGTAAGAAAGAAGTAAGAAAGAAGTAAGAAAGTAAGAAGAAAGAAGAAAGAAAGAAGTAAGAAAGAAGAAAGAAAGAAGTAAGAAACAAGTAAGAAAGAAGTAAGAAAGAAGTAAGAAAGAAAGAAGAAACAAGTAAGAAAGAAGTAAGAAAGAAGAAAGAAATAAGAAAGAAGAAAAAAGAAGTTAGAAAGAAGTAAGAAAGAAGTAAGAAAGAAGTAAGAAAGAAGAAAGAAAGAAGTAAGAAAGAAGTAAGAAAGAAGTAAGAAAGAAGTAAGAAAGAAGTATGAAGGAATGAAGAAAGACGTAAGAAAGAAGTAAGAAAGAAGTAAGAAAGAAGAAAGAAAGAAGTAAGAAAGAAGAAAGAAAGAAGTAAGAAAGATGTATGAAAGAAGAAAGAAAGAAGTAAGAAATAAAGAAGAAAGAAGTAAGAAAGAAGTAAGAAAGAAGAACGAAAGAAGAAAGAAAGAAGAAAGAAAGAAGTAAGAAGGAAGTAAGAAAGAAGTAAGGAAGAAGTACGAAAGAAGTAAGAAAGAAGTAAGAAAGAAAGAAGTAAGAAAGAAGTAAGAAAGAAGTTAGAAAGAAGTAAGAAAGAAGTAAGAAAGAAGTAAGAAAGAAGTAAGAAAGAAGTAAGAAAGAAGTAAGAAAGTAAGAAGAAAGAAGTAAGAAAGAAGTAAGAAAGAAGTAAGAAAGAAGTAAGAAAGAAGTAAGAAAGAAGTAAAAAAGAAGTAAGAAAGTAGTTAGAAAGAAGTAAGAAAGAAGTAAGAAAGAAGTAAGAAAGAAGTAAGAAAGAAGTAAGAAAGAAAGAATTAAGAAAGAAGTAAGAAAGAAGTAAAAAAGAAGTAAGAAAGAAGTAAGAAAGAAAGAAGAAAGAAGTAAGAAAGAAGTAAGAAAGAAGTATGAAAGAAGTAAGAAAGAAGAAAGAAAGAAGTAAGAAAGAAGTAAGAAGTAAGAAGTAAGAAAGAAGTAAGAAAGAAAGAAGAAAGAAGTAAGAAAGAAGTAAGAAAGAAGTATGAAAGAAGTAAGAAAGAAGAAAGAAAGAAGAAAGAAAGAAGTAAGAAAGAAGTAAGAAAGAAGTAAGAAAGAAAGAAGAAAGAAGTAAGAAAGAAGTAAGAAAGAAGTAAGAAAAAAGTAAGAAAGAAGTTAGAAGGAATGAAGAAAGAAGTAAGAAAGAAGTAAGAAAGAAGTAAGAAAGAAGTAAGAAAGAAGTAAGAAAGAAGTAAAAAAGAAGTAAGAAAGTACTCAGAAAGAAGTAAGAAAGAAGTAAGAAAGAAGAAAAAAGAAGTTAGAAAGAAGTAAGAAAGAAGTAAGAAAGAAGTAAGAAAGAAGTAAGAAAGAAGTAAGAAAGAAGTAAAAAAGAAGTAAGAAAGAAGTAAGAAAGAAAGAAGAAAGAAGTAAGAAAGAAGTAAGAAAGAAGAAAGAAGTAAGAAAGAAGTAAGAAAGAAGAAAGAAAGAAGTAAGAAAGAAGTAAGAAAGAAGAAAGAAAGAAGTAAGAAAGAAGAAAGAAAGAAGTAAGAAAGAAGTAAGAAAGAAGTAAGAAAGAAAGAAGAAAGAAGTAAGAAAGAATATAAAAGAAGTTAGAAAGAAGTAAGAAAGAAGTAAGAAAGAAGTAAGAAAGAAAGAAGAGAGAAGTAAGAAAGGAGAAAGAAAGAAGTAAGAAAGAAGAAAGAAAGAAGAAAGAAAGGATTAAGAAAGAAGCAAGAAAGAAGTAGGAAAGTAGTTAGAAAGAAGTAAGAAAGAAGTAAGAAAGAATAAAAAGAAGTTAGAAAGAAGTAAGAAAGAATTAAGAAAGAAGAAAGAAAGAAGTAAGAAAGAAGAATGAAAGACAGAAGTAAGAAGGAATGAAGGAAGAAGTAAGAAAGAAGTAAGAAAGGAGTAAGAAAGAAGTAATAAAGAAGTAAGAAAGAAGTTAGAAAGAAGTAAGAAAGATGTAAGAAAGAAGTAAGAAAGAAGTAAGAAAGAAAGAAGAAAGAAGTAAGAAAGAAGTAAGAAAGAAGAAAGAAATAAGAAAGAAGAAAAAAGAAGTTAGAAAGAAGTAAGAAAGAAGTAAGAAAGAAGTAAGAAAGAAGAAAGAAAGAAGTAAGAAAGAAGAAAGAAAGAAAGAAGAAAGAAGTAAGAAAGAAGTAAGAAAGAAGTAAGAAAGAAGTAAGAAAGAAGTAAGAAGGAATGAAGAAAGAAGTAAGAAAGAAGTAAGAAAGAAGTAAGAAAGAAGAAAGAAAGAAGTAAGAAAGAAGAAAGAAAGAAGTAAGAAAGAATTATGAAAGAAGAAAGAAAGAAGTAAGAAAGAAAGAAGAAAGAAGTAAGAAAGAAGTAAGAAAGAAGAACGAAAGAAAGAAGTAAGAAGGAATGAAGGAAGAAGTAAGAAAGAAGTTAGAAAGAAGTAAGAAAGAAGTAAGAAAGAAGTAAGAAAGAAGTAAGAAAGAAAGAAGAAAGAAGTAAGAAAGAAGTAAGAAAGAAGAAAGAAATAAGAAAGAAGAAAAAAGAAGTTAGAAAGAAGTAAGAAAGAAGTAAGAAAGAAGTAAGAAAGAAGAAAGAAAGAAGTAAGAAGGAATGAAGAAAGAAGTAAGAAAGAAGTAAGAAAGAAGAAAGAAAGAAGTAAGAA
Source organism: Columba livia (assembly GCF_036013475.1). NCBI lineage: Eukaryota > Metazoa > Chordata > Aves > Columbiformes > Columbidae > Columba > Columba livia. The sequence continues at coordinate 174,664 of NW_027043291.1, forward strand.
AGAAGAAAGAAAGAAGTAATAAAGAATTATGAAAGACGAAAGAAAGAAGAAAGAAAGAAAGAAGAAAGAAGTAAGAAAGAAGTAAGAAAGAAGAACGAAAGAAGAAAGAAAGAAGAAAGAAAGAAGTAAGAAGGAAGTAAGAAAGAAGTAAGGAAGAAGTACGAAAGAAGTAAGAAAGAAGTAAGAAAGAAAGAAGTAAGAAAGAAGTAAGAAAGAAGTAAGAAAGAAGTTAGAAAGAAGTAAGAAAGAAGTAAGAAAGAAGGAAGAAAGAAGTAAGAAAGAATTAAGAAAGAAGTAAGAAGAAAGAAGTAAGAAAGAAGTAAGAAAGAAGTAAGAAAGAAAGAAGAAAGAAGTAAGAAAGAAGTAAGAAAGAAGTATGAAAGAAGTAAGAAAGAAGAAAGAAAGAAGTAAGAAAGAAGTAAGAAAGAAGTAAGAAAGAAAGAAGAAAGAAGTAAGAAAGAAGTAAGAAAAAAGTAAGAAAGAAGTTAGAAGGAATGAAGAAAGAAGTAAGAGAGAAGTAAGAAAGAAGTAAGAAAGAAGTAAGAAAGAAGTAAAAAAGAAGTAAGAAAGTAGTTAGAAAGAAGTAAGAAAGAAGTAAGAAAGAAGAAAAAAGAATTTAGAAAGAAGTAAGAAAGAAGTAAGAAAGAAGTAAGAAAGAAGTAAGAAAGAAGTAAGAAAGAAAGAAGAAAGAAGTAAGAAAGAAGTAAGAAAGAAGTATGAAAGAAGTAAGAAAGAAGAAAGAAAGAAGAAAGAAAGAAGTAAGAAAGAAGTAAGAAAGAAGTAAGAAAGAAAGAAGAAAGAAGTAAGAAAGAAGTAAGAAAGAAGTAAGAAAAAAGTAAGAAAGAAGTTAGAAGGAATGAAGAAAGAAGTAAGAAAGAAGTAAGAAAGAAGTAAGAAAGAAGTAAGAAAGAAGTAAAAAAGAAGTAAGAAAGTAGTTAGAAAGAAGTAAGAAAGAAGTAAGAAAGAAGTAAGAAAGAAGTAAGAAAGAAAGAAGTAAGAAAGAAGTAAGAAAGAAGTAAGAAAGAAGTAAGAAGGAATGAAGAAAGAAGTAAGAAAGAAGTAAGAAAGAAGAAAGAAAGAAGTAAGAAAGAAGAAAGAAAGAAGTAATAAAGAATTATGAAAGACGAAAGAAAGAAGTAAGAAAGAAAGAAGAAAGAAGTAAGAAAGAATTAAGAAAGAAGAACAAAAGAAGAAAGAAAGAAGAAAGAAAGAAGTAAGAAAGAAGTAAGGAAGAAGTACGAAAGAAGTAAGAAAGAAGTAAGAAAGAAAGAAGTAAGAAAGAAGTAAGAAAGAAGTAAGAAAGAAGTTAGAAAGAAGTAAAAAAGAAGTAAGAAAGAAGGAAGAAAGAAGTAAGAAAGAATTAAGAAAGAAGTAAGAAAGTAAGAAGAAAGAAGTAAGAAAGAAGTAAGAAAGAAGTAAGAAAGAAAGAAGAAAGAAGTAAGAAAGAAGTAAGAAAGAAGTATGAAAGAAGTAAGAAAGAAGAAAGAAAGAAGTAAGAAAGAAGTAAGAAAGAAAGAAGAAAGAAGTAAGAAAGAAGTAAGAAAGAAGTAAGAAAAAAGTAAGAAAGAAGTTAGAAGGAATGAAGAAAGAAGTAAGAGAGAAGTAAGAAAGAAGTAAGAAAGAAGTAAGAAAGAAGTAAAAAAGAAGTAAGAAAGTAGTTAGAAAGAAGTAAGAAAGAAGTAAGAAAGAAGAAAAAAGAATTTAGAAAGAAGTAAGAAAGAAGTAAGAAAGAAGTAAGAAAGAAGTAAGAAAGAAGTAAGAAAGAAAGAAGAAAGAAGTAAGAAAGAAGTAAGAAAGAAGTATGAAAGAAGTAAGAAAGAAGAAAGAAAGAAGTAAGAAAGAAGTAAGAAAGAAGTAAGAAAGAAAGAAGAAAGAAGTAAGAAAGAAGTAAGAAAGAAGTAAGAAAAAAGTAAGAAAGAAGTTAGAAGGAATGAAGAAAGAAGTAAGAAAGAAGTAAGAAAGAAGTAAGAAAGAAGTAAAAAGAAGTAGAAAAGAAGTAAGAAAGTAGTTAGAAAGAAGTAAGAAAGAAGTAAGAAAGAAGTAAGAAAGAAGTAAGAAAGAAAGAAGTAAGAAAGAAGTAAGAAAGAAGTAAAAAAGAAGTAAGAAAGAAGTAAGAAAGAAAGAAGAAAGAAGTAAGAAAGAAGTAAGAAAGAAGTATGAAAGAAGTAAGAAAGAAGAAAGAAAGAAGTAAGAAAGAAGTAAGAAAGAAGTAAGAAAGAAGTAAGAAAGTAAGAAGAAAGAAGTAAGAAAGAAGTAAGAAAGAAGTAAGAAAAAAGTAAGAAAGAAGTTAGAAGGAATGAAGAAAGAAGTAAGAAAGAAGTAAGAAACAAGTAAGCAAGAAGTAAGAAAGAAGTAAAAAAGAAGTAAGAAATACTTAGAAAGAAGTTAGAAAGAAGTAAGAAAGAAGAAAGAAGTTAGAAAGAAGTAAGAAAGAAGTAAGAAAGAAGTAAGAAAGAAGTAAGAAAGAAGTAAGAAAGAAGTAAGAAAGAAGTAAGAAAGAAAGAAGAAAGAAGTAAGAAAGAAGTAAGAAAGAAGTAAGAAAGAAGTAAGAAAGAAGAAAGAAAGTAGTAAGAAAGAAGAAAGAAAGAAGTAAGAAAGAAAGAAGAATGAAGTAAGAAAGAATTAAGAAAGAAGTAAGAGAGAAAGAAGAAAGAAGTAAGAAAGAAGTAAGAAATAAGTAAGAAAGAAGTAAGAAAGAAGATAAAAGAAGTTAGAAAGAAGTAAGAATGAAGTAAGAAAGAAGTAAGAAAGAAAGAAGAAAGAAGTAAGAAAGAAGAAAGAAAGAAGTAAGAAAGAAGAAAGAAAGAAGAAAGAAAGAATTAAGAAAGAAGCAAGAAAGAAGTAAGAAAGTAGTTAGAAAGAAGTAAGAAAGAAGTAAGAAAGAAGAAAAAGAAGTTAGAAAGAAGTAAGAAAGAATTAAGAAAGAAGAAAGAAAGAAGTAAGAAAGAAGTAAGAAAGAAGTAAGAAAGAAGTAAGAAAGAAGTAATAAAGAAAGAAGAAAGAAGTAAGAAAGAAGTAAGGAAGAAGAAAGAAATAAGAAAGAAGAAAAAAGAAGTTAGAAAGAAGTAAGAAAGAAGTAAGAAAGAAGTAAGAAAGAAGAAAGAAAGTAAGAAAGAAGGAAGAAAGAAAGAAGAAAGAAGTAAGAAAGAAGTAAGAAAGAAGTAAGAAAGAAGTAAGAAAGAAGTAAGAAGGAATGAAGAAAGAAGTAAGAAAGAAGAGAGAAAGAAGAAAGAAAGAAGAAAGAAAGAAGTAAGAAAGAATTATGAAAGAAGAAAGAAAGAAGTAAGAAAGAAAGAAGAAAGAAGTAAGAAAGAAGAACGAAAGAAGAAAGAAAGAAGAAAGAAAGAAGTAAGAAGGAAGTAAGAAAGAAGTAAGGAAGAAGTACGAAAGAAGTAAGAAAGAAGTAAGAAAGAAAGAAGTAAGAAAGATGTAAGAAAGAAGTAAGAAAGAAGTTAGAAAGAAGTAAGAAAGAAGTAAGAAAGAAGGAAGAAAGTAAGAAGAAAGAAGTAAGAAAGAAGTAAGAAAGAAGTAAGAAAGAAAGAAGAAAGAAGTAACAAAGAAGTAAGAAAGAAGTATGAAAGAAGTAAGAAAGAAGAAAGAAAGAAGTAAGAAAGAAGTAAGAAAGAAGTAAGAAAGAAGTAAGAAAGAAAGAAGAAAGAAGTAAGAAAGAAGTAAGAAAGAAGTAAGAAAAAAGTAAGAAAGAAGTTAGAAGGAATGAAGAAAGAAGTAAGAAAGAAGTAAGAAAGAAGTAAGAAAGAAGTAAGAAAGAAGTAAAAAAGAAGTAAGAAAGTAGTTAGAAAGAAGTAAGAAAGAAGTAAGAAAGAAGTAAGAAAGAAGTAAGAAAGAAAGAAGTAAGAAAGAAGTAAGAAAGAAGTAAGAAGGAATGAAGAAAGAAGTAAGAAAGAAGTAAGAAAGAAGAAAGAAAGAAGTAAGAAAGAAGAAAGAAAGAAGTAATAAAGAATTATGAAAGACGAAAGAAAGAAGTAAGAAAGAAAGAAGAAAGAAGTAAGAAAGAAGTAAGAAAGAAGAACAAAAGAAGAAAGAAAGAAGAAAGAAAGAAGTAAGAAAGAAGTAAGGAAGAAGTACGAAAGAAGTAAGAAAGAAGTAAGAAAGAAAGAAGTAAGAAAGAAGTAAGAAAGAAGTAAGAAAGAAGTTAGAAAGAAGTAAAAAAGAAGTAAGAAAGAAGGAAGAAAGAAGTAAGAAAGAATTAAGAAAGAAGTAAGAAAGTAAGAAGAAAGAAGTAAGAAAGAAGTAAGAAAGAAGTAAGAAAGAAAGAAGAAAGAAGTAAGAAAGAAGTAAGAAAGAAGTATGAAAGAAGTAAGAAAGAAGAAAGAAAGAAGAAAGAAAGAAGTAAGAAAGAAGTAAGAAAGAAAGAAGAAAGAAGTAAGAAAGAAGTAAGAAAGAAGTAAGAAAAAAGTAAGAAAGAAGTTAGAAGGAATGAAGAAAGAAGTAAGAGAGAAGTAAGAAAGAAGTAAGAAAGAAGTAAGAAAGAAGTAAAAAAGAAGTAAGAAAGTAGTTAGAAAGAAGTAAGAAAGAAGTAAGAAAGAAGAAAAAAGAATTTAGAAAGAAGTAAGAAAGAAGTAAGAAAGAAGTAAGAAAGAAGTAAGAAAGAAGTAAGAAAGAAAGAAGAAAGAAGTAAGAAAGAAGTAAGAAAGAAGTATGAAAGAAGTAAGAAAGAAGAAAGAAAGAAGAAAGAAAGAAGTAAGAAAGAAGTAAGAAAGAAGTAAGAAAGAAAGAAGAAAGAAGTAAGAAAGAAGTAAGAAAGAAGTAAGAAAAAAGTAAGAAAGAAGTTAGAAGGAATGAAGAAAGAAGTAAGAAAGAAGTAAGAAAGAAGTAAGAAAGAAGTAAGAAAGAAGTAAAAAAGAAGTAAGAAAGTAGTTAGAAAGAAGTAAGAAAGAAGTAAGAAAGAAGTAAGAAAGAAGTAAGAAAGAAAGAAGTAAGAAAGAAGTAAGAAAGAAGTAAAAAAGAAGTAAGAAAGAAGTAAGAAAGAAAGAAGAAAGAAGTAAGAAAGAAGAAAGAAGTATGAAAGAAGTAAGAAAGAAGAAAGAAAGAAGTAAGAAAGAAGTAAGAAAGAAGTAAGAAAGAAGTAAGAAAGTAAGAAGAAAGAAGTAAGAAAGAAGTAAGAAAGAAGTAAGAAAAAAGTAAGAAAGAAGTTAGAAGGAATGAAGAAAGAAGTAAGAAAGAAGTAAGAAACAAGTAAGCAAGAAGTAAGAAAGAAGTAAAAAAGAAGTAAGAAATACTTAGAAAGAAGTAAGAAAGAAGTAAGAAAGAAGAAAGAAGTTAGAAAGAAGTAAGAAAGAAGTAAGAAAGAAGTAAGAAAGAAGTAAGAAAGAAGTAAGAAAGAAGTAAGAAAGAAGTAAGAAAGAAAGAAGAAAGAAGTAAGAAAGAAGTAAGAAAGAAGTAAGAAAAAAGTAAGAAAGAAGTTAGAAGGAATGAAGAAAGAAGTAAGAAAGAAGTAAGAAAGAAGTAAGAAAGAAGTAAGAAAGAAGTAAAAAAGAAGTAAGAAAGTACTCAGAAAGAAGTAAGAAAGAAGTAAGAAAGAAGAAAAAAGAAGTTAGAAAGAAGTAAGAAAGAAGTAAGAAAGAAGTAAGAAAGAAGTAAGAAAGAAGTAAGAAAGAAGTAAAAAAGAAGTAAGAAAGAAGTAAGAAAGAAAGAAGAAAGAAGTAAGAAAGAAGTAAGAAAGAAGTAAGAAAGAAGTAAGAAAGAAGTAAGAAAGAAGAAAGAAAGAAGTAAGAAAGAAGAAAGAAAGAAGTAAGAAAGAAGTAAGAAAGAAGTAAAAAAGAAGTAAGAAAGAAGTAAGGAAGAAGTACGAAAGAAGTAAGAAAGAAGTAAGAAAGAAGTAAGAAAGAAAGAAGAAAGAAGTAAGAAAGAAGTAAGAAATAAGTAAGAAAGAAGTAAGAAAGAAGATAAAAGAAGTTAAAAAGAAGTAAGAAAGAAGTAAGAAAGAAGTAAGAAAGAAGTAAGAAAGAAAGAAGAAAGAAGTAAGAAAGAAGAAAGAAAGAAGTAAGAAAGAAGAAAGAAAGAAGAAAGAAAGAATTAAGAAAGAAGCAAGAAAGAAGTAAGAAAGTAGTTAGAAAGAAGTAAGAAAGAAGTAAGAAAGAAGAAAAAGAAGTTAGAAAGAAGTAAGAAAGAATTGAGAAAGAAGAAAGAAAGAAGTAAGAAAGAAGAATGAAAGACAGAAGTAAGAAGGAAGTAAGAAAGAAGTAAGAAAGAAGTAAGAAAGAAGTAAGAAGGAATGAAGAAAGAAGTAAGAAAGAAGTAAGAAAGAAGTAAGAAAGAAGAAAGAAAGAAGTAAGAAAGAAGAAAGAAAGAAGTAAGAAAGAATTATGAAAGAAGAAAGAAAGAAGTAAGAAAGAAAGAAGAAAGAAGTAAGAAAGAAGTAAGAAAGAAGAACGAAAGAAGAAAGAAAGAAGAAAGAAAGAAGTAAGAAGGAAGTAAGAAAGAAGTAAGGAAGAAGTACGAAAGAAGTAAGAAAGAAGTAAGAAATAAAGAAGCAAGAAAGAAGTAAGAAAGAAGTAAGAAAGAAGTTAGAAAGAAGTAAGAAAGAAGTAAGAAAGAAGGAAGAAAGAAGTAAGAAAGAATTAAGAAAGAAGTAAGAAAGTAAGAAGAAAGAAGTAAGAAAGAAGTAAGAAAGAAGTAAGAAAGAAAGGCGAAAGAAGTAAGAAAGAAGTAAGAAAGAAGTAAGAAAGAAAGAAGAAAGAAGTAAGAAAGAAGTAAGAAATAAGTAAGAAAGAAGTAAGAAAGAAGAAAGAAAGAATTAAGAAAGAAGCAAGAAAGAAGTAAGAAAGTAGTTAGAAAGAAGTAAGAAAGAAGTAAGAAAGAAGAAAAAGAAGTTAGAAAGAAGTAAGAAAGAATTGAGAAAGAAGAAAGAAAGAAGTAAGAAAGAAGAATGAAAGACAGAAGTAAGAAGGAATGAAGGAAGAAGTAAGAAAGAAGTAAGAAAGAAGTAAGAAAGAAGTAATAAAGAAGTAAGAAATAAGTTAGAAAGAAGTAAGAAAGAAGTAAGAAAGAAGTAAGAAAGAAGTAAGAAAGAAAGAAGAAAGAAGTAAGAAAGAAGTAAGAAAGAAGAAAGAAATAAGAAAGAAGAAAAAAGAAGTTAGAAAGAAGTAAGAAAGAAGTAAGAAAGAAGTAAGAAAGAAGAAAGAAAGAAGTAAGAAAGAAGAAAGAAAGAAAGAAGAAAGAAGTAAAAAAGAAGTAAGAAAGAAGTAAGAAAGAAGTAAGAAAGAAGTAAGAAGGAATGAAGAAAGAAGTAAGAAAGAAGAAAGAAAGAAGTAAGAAAGAAGAAAGAAAGAAGTAAGAAAGAAGAAAGAAAGAAGTAAGAAAGAATTATGAAAGAAGAAAGAAAGAAGTAAGAAAGAAAGAAGAAAGAAGTAAGAAAGAAGTAAGAAAGAAGAACGAAAGAAGAAAGAAAGAAGAAAGAAAGAAGTAAGAAGGAAGTAAGAAAGAAGTAAGGAAGAAGTACGAAAGAAGTAAGAAAGAAGTTAGAAGGAAGTAAGAAAGAAGTAAGAAAGAAGGAAGAAAGAAGTAAGAAAGAATTAAGAAAGAAGTAAGAAAGTAAGAAGAAAGAAGTAAGAAAGAAGTAAGAAAGAAGTAAGAAAGAAAGAAGAAAGAAGTAAGAAAGAAGTAAGAAAGAAGTAAGAAAGAAGTAAGAAAGAAGAAAGAAGTAAGAAAGAAAGAAGAAAGAAGTAAGAAAGAAGGAGGAAATAAGTAAGAAAGAAGTAAGAAAGAAGAAAAAGAAGTTAGAAAGAAGTAAGAAAGAAGTAAGAAAGAAGTAAGAAAGAAGTAAGAAAGAAAGAAGAAAGAAGTAAGAAAGAAGTAAGAAAGAAGTAAGAAAAAAGTAAGAAAGAAGTTAGAAGGAATGAAGAAAGAAGTAAGAAAGAAGTAAGAAAGAAGTAAGAAAGAAGTAGAAAAGAAGTAAGAAAGTACTTAGAAAGAAGTAAGAAAGAAGTAAGAAAGAATTAAGAAAGAAGTAAGAAAGAAAGAAGAAAGAAGTAAGAAAGAAGTAAGAAATAAGTAAGAAAGAAGTAAGAAAGAAGATAAAAGAAATTAGAAAGAAGTAAGAAAGAAGTAAGAAAGAAGTAAGAAAGAAGTAAGAAAGAAAGATGAAAGAAGTAAGAAAGAAGAAAGAAAGAAGTAAGAAAGAAGAAAGAAAGAAGAAAGAAAGAATTAAGAAAGAAGTAAGAAAGAAGTAAGAAAGAAGTAAAAAAGAAGTAAGAAAGAAGTAAGAAAGAAAGAAGAAAGAAGTAAGAAAGAAGTAAGACAGAAGTATGAAAGAAGTAAGAAAGAAGAAAGAAAGAAGTAAGAAAGAAGTAAGAAAGAAGTAAGAAAGAAAGAAGAAAGAAGTAAGAAAGAAGTAAGAAAGAAGTAAGAAAAAAGTAAGAAAGAAGTTAGAAGGAATGAAGAAAGAAGTAAGAAAGAAGTAAGAAAGAAGTAAGAAAGAAGTAAGAAAGAAGTAAAAAAGAAGTAAGAAAGTACTCAGAAAGAAGTAAGAAAGAAGTAAGAAAGAAGAAAAAAGAAGTTAGAAAGAAGTAAGAAAGAAGTAAGAAAGAAGTAAGAAAGAAGTAAGAAAGAAGTAAGAAAGAAGTAAGAAAGAAGTAAGAAAGAAGTAAGAAAGAAGTAAAAAAGAAGTAAGAAAGAAGTAAGAAAGAAAGAAGAAAGAAGTAAGAAAGAAGTAAGAAAGAAGTAAGAAAGAAGTAAGAAAGAAGTAAGAAAGAAGAAAGAAAGAAGTAAGAAAGAAGAAAGAAAGAAGTAAGAAAGAAGTAAGAAAGAATTAAGAAAGAAGTAAGAAAGAAAGAAGAAAGAAGTAAGAAAGAAGTAAGAAATAAGTAAGAAAGAAATAAGAAAGAAGATAAAAGAAGTTAGAAAGAAGTAAGAAAGAAGTAAGAAAGAAGTAAGAAAGAAGTAAGAAAGAAGTAAGAAAGAAGTAAGAAAGAAGTAAGAAAGAAGAAAGAAAGAATTAAGAAAGAAGAAAGAAAGAATTAAGAAAGAAGTAAGAAAGAAGTAAGAAAGAAGTAAAAAAGAAGTAAGAAAGAAGTAAGAAAGAAAGAAGAAAGAAGTAAGAAAGAAGTAAGACAGAAGTATGAAAGAAGTAAGAAAGAAGAAAGAAAGAAGTAAGAAAGAAGTAAGAAAGAAGTAAGAAAGAAAGAAGAAAGAAGTAAGAAAGAAGTAAGAAAGAAGTAAGAAAAAAGTAAGAAAGAAGTTAGAAGGAATGAAGAAAGAAGTAAGAAAGAAGTAAGAAAGAAGTAAGAAAGAAGTAAAAAAGAAGTAAGAAAGTACTCAGAAAGAAGTAAGAAAGAAGTAAGAAAGAAGAAAAAAGAAGTTAGAAAGAAGTAAGAAAGAAGTAAGAAAGAAGTAAGAAAGAAGTAAGAAAGAAGTAAGAAAGAAGTAAAAAAGAAGTAAGAAAGAAGTAAGAAAGAAAGAAGAAAGAAGTTAGAAAGAAGTAAGAAAGAAGTAAGAAAGAAGTAAGAAAGAAGTAAGAAAGAAGAAAGAAAGAAGTAAGAAAGAAGAAAGAAAGAAGTAAGAAAGAAGTTAGAAAGAAGTAAGAAAGAAGTAAGAAAGAAAGAAGAAAGAAGTAAGAAAGAAGTAAGAAATAAGTAAGAAAGAAGTAAGAAAGAAGATAAAAGAAGTTAAAAAGAAGTAAGAAAGAAGTAAGAAAGAAGTAAGAAAGAAGTAAGAAAGAAAGAAGAAAGAAGTAAGAAAGAAGAAAGAAAGAAGTAAGAAAGAAGAAAGAAAGAAGAAAGAAAGAATTAAGAAAGAAGCAAGAAAGAAGTAAGAAAGTAGTTAGAAAGAAGTAAGAAAGAAGTAAGAAATAAGAAAAAGAAGTTAGAAAGAAGTAAGAAAGAATTGAGAAAGAAGAAAGAAAGAAGTAAGAAAGAAGAATGAAAGACAGAAGTAAGAAGGAATGAAGGAAGAAGTAAGAAAGAAGTAAGAAAGAAGTAATAAAGAAGTAATAAAGAAGTAAGAAAGAATTTAGAAAGAAGTAAGAAAGAAGTAAGAAAGAAGTAAGAAAGAAGTAAGAAAGAAAGAAGAAAGAAGTAAGAAAGAAGTAAGAAAGAAGAAAAAAATAAGAAAGAAGAAAAAAGAAGTTAGAAAGAAGTAAGAAAGAAGTAAGAAATAAGTAAGAAAGAAGAAAGAAAGAAGTAAGAAAGAAGAAAGAAAGAAAGAAGAAAGAAGTAAAAAAGAAGTAAGAAAGAAGTAAGAAAGAAGTAAGAAAGAAGTAAGAAGGAATGAAGAAAGAAGTAAGAAAGAAGTAAGAAAGAAGTAAGAAAGAAGAAAGAAAGAAGTAAGAAAGAAGAAAGAAAGAAGTAAGAAAGAAGTAAGAAAGAATTAAGAAAGAAGTAAGAAAGAAAGAAGAAAGAAGTAAGAAAGAAGTAAGAAATAAGTAAGAAAGAAGTAAGAAAGAAGATAAAAGAAATTAGAAAGAAGTAAGAAAGAAGTAAGAAAGAAGTAAGAAAGAAGTAAGAAAGAAAGATGAAAGAAGTAAGAAAGAAGAAAGAAAGAAGTAAGAAAGAAGAAAGAAAGAAGAAAGAAAGAATTAAGAAAGAAGTAAGAAAGTAGTAAGAAAGAAGTAAAAAAGAAGTAAGAAAGAAGTAAGAAAGAAAGAAGAAAGAAGTAAGAAAGAAGTAAGACAGAAGTATGAAAGAAGTAAGAAAGAAGAAAGAAAGAAGTAAGAAAGAAGTAAGAAAGAAGTAAGAAAGAAAGAAGAAAGAAGTAAGAAAGAAGTAAGAAAGAAGTAAGAAAAAAGTAAGAAAGAAGTTAGAAGGAATGAAGAAAGAAGTAAGAAAGAAGTAAGAAAGAAGTAAGAAAGAAGTAAGAAAGAAGTAAAAAAGAAGTAAGAAAGTACTCAGAAAGAAGTAAGAAAGAAGTAAGAAAGAAGAAAAAAGAAGTTAGAAAGAAGTAAGAAAGAAGTAAGAAAGAAGTAAGAAAGAAGTAAGAAAGAAGTAAGAAAGAAGTAAGGAAGAAGTAAGAAAGAAGTAAGAAAGAAGTAAAAAAGAAGTAAGAAAGAAGTAAGAAAGAAAGAAGAAAGAAGTAAGAAAGAAGTAAGAAAGAAGTAAGAAAGAAGTAAGAAAGAAGTAAGAAAGAAGAAAGAAAGAAGTAAGAAAGAAGAAAGAAAGAAGTAAGAAAGAAGTAAGAAAGAATTAAGAAAGAAGTAAGAAAGAAAGAAGAAAGAAGTAAGAAAGAAGTAAGAAATAAGTAAGAAAGAAATAAGAAAGAAGATAAAAGAAGTTAGAAAGAAGTAAGAAAGAAGTAAGAAAGAAGTAAGAAAGAAGTAAGAAAGAAAGATGAAAGAAGTAAGAAAGAAGAAAGAAAGAAGTAAGAAAGAAGAAAGAAAGAAGAAAGAAAGAATTAAGAAAGAAGTAAGAAAGAAGTAAGAAAGAAGTAAAAAAGAAGTAAGAAAGAAGTAAGAAAGAAAGAAGAAAGAAGTAAGAAAGAAGTAAGACAGAAGTATGAAAGAAGTAAGAAAGAAGAAAGAAAGAAGTAAGAAAGAAGTAAGAAAGAAGTAAGAAAGAAAGAAGAAAGAAGTAAGAAAGAAGTAAGAAAGAATTAAGAAAAAAGTAAGAAAGAAGTTAGAAGGAATGAAGAAAGAAGTAAGAAAGAAGTAAGAAAGAAGTAAGAAAGAAGTAAGAAAGAAGTAAAAAAGAAGTAAGAAAGTACTCAGAAAGAAGTAAGAAAGAAGTAAGAAAGAAGAAAAAAGAAGTTAGAAAGAAGTAAGAAAGAAGTAAGAAAGAAGTAAGAAAAAAGTAAGAAAGAAGTAAGAAAGAAGTAAGAAAGAAGTAAGAAAGAAGTAAAAAAGAAGTAAGAAAGAAGTAAGAAAGAAAGAAGAAAGAAGTTAGAAAGAAGTAAGAAAGAAGTAAGAAAGAAGTAAGAAAGAAGTAAGAAAGAAGAAAGAAAGAAGTAAGAAAGAAGAAAGAAAGAAGTAAGAAAGAAGTTAGAAAGAAGTAAGAAAGAAGTAAGAAAGAAAGAAGAAAGAAGTAAGAAAGAAGTAAGAAATAAGTAAGAAAGAAGTAAGAAAGAAGATAAAAGAAGTTAAAAAGAAGTAAGAAAGAAGTAAGAAAGAAGTAAGAAAGAAGTAAGAAAGAAAGAAGAAAGAAGTAAGAAAGAAGAAAGAAAGAAGTAAGAAAGAAGAAAGAAAGAAGAAAGAAAGAATTAAGAAAGAAGCAAGAAAGAAGTAAGAAAGTAGTTAGAAAGAAGTAAGAAAGAAGTAAGAAATAAGAAAAAGAAGTTAGAAAGAAGTAAGAAAGAATTGAGAAAGAAGAAAGAAAGAAGTAAGAAAGAAGAATGAAAGACAGAAGTAAGAAGGAATGAAGGAAGAAGTAAGAAAGAAGTAAGAAAGAAGTAATAAAGAAGTAATAAAGAAGTAAGAAAGAATTTAGAAAGAAGTAAGAAAGAAGTAAGAAAGAAGTAAGAAAGAAGTAAGAAAGAAAGAAGAAAGAAGTAAGAAAGAAGTAAGAAAGAAGAAAAAAATAAGAAAGAAGAAAAAAGAAGTTAGAAAGAAGTAAGAAAGAAGTAAGAAATAAGTAAGAAAGAAGAAAGAAAGAAGTAAGAAAGAAGAAAGAAAGAAAGAAGAAAGAAGTAAAAAAGAAGTAAGAAAGAAGTAAGAAAGAAGTAAGAAAGAAGTAAGAAGGAATGAAGAAAGAAGTAAGAAAGAAGTAAGAAAGAAGTAAGAAAGAAGAAAGAAAGAAGTAAGAAAGAAGAAAGAAAGAAGTAAGAAAGAAGTAAGAAAGAATTAAGAAAGAAGTAAGAAAGAAAGAAGAAAGAAGTAAGAAAGAAGTAAGAAAGAAGTAAGAAAAAAGTAAGAAAGAAGTTAGAAGGAATGAAGAAAGAAGTAAGAAAGAAGTAAGAAAGAAGTAAGAAAGAAGTAAGAAAGAAGTAAAAAAGAAGTAAGAAAGTACTTAGAAAGAAGTAAGAAAGAAGTAAGAAAGAAGAAAAAAGAAGTTAGAAAGAAGTAAGAAAGAAGTAAGAAAGAAGTAAGAAAGAAGTAAGAAAGACGTAAGAAAGAAGTAAGAAAGAAGTAAGAAAGAAGTAAAATAGAAGTAAGAAAGAAGTAAGAAAGAAAGAAGAAAGAAGTAAGAAAGAAGTAAGAAAGAAGTAAGAAAGAAGTAAGAAAGAAGTAAGAAAGAAGAAAGAAAGAAGTAAGAAAGAAGAAAGAAAGAAGTAAGAAAGAAGTAAGAAAGAATTAAGAAAGAAGTAAGAAAGAAAGAAGAAAGAAGTAAGAAAGAAGTAAGAAATAAGTAAGAAAGAAGTAAGAAAGAAGATAAAAGAAGTTAGAAATAAGTAAGAAAGAAGTAAGAAAGAAGTAAGAAAGAAGTAAGAAAGAAAGATGAAAGAAGTAAGAAAGAAGAAAGAAAGAAGTAAGAAAGAAGAAAGAAAGAAGAAAGAAAGAATTAAGAAACAAGTAAGAAAGAAGTAAGAAAGAAGTAAAAAAGAAGTAAGAAAGAAGTAAGAAAGAAAGAAGAAAGAAGTAAGAAAGAAGTAAGACAGAAGTATGAAAGAAGTAAGAAAGAAGAAAGAAAGAAGTAAGAAAGAAGTAAGAAAGAAGTAAGAAAGAAAGAAGAAAGAAGTAAGAAAGAAGTAAGAAAGAAGTAAGAAAAAAGTAAGAAAGAAGTTAGAAGGAATGAAGAAAGAAGTAAGAAAGAAGTAAGAAAGAAGTAAGAAAGAAGTAAGAAAGAAGTAAAAAAGAAGTAAGAAAGTACTCAGAAAGAAGTAAGAAAGAAGTAAGAAAGAAGAAAAAAGAAGTTAGAAAGAAGTAAGAAAGAAGTAAGAAAGAAGTAAGAAAGAAGTAAGAAAGAAGTAAGAAAGAAGTAAGAAAGAAGTAAGAAAGAAGTAAGAAAGAAGTAAGAAAGAAGTAAAAAAGAAGTAAGAAAGAAGTAAGAAAGAAAGAAGAAAGAAGTAAGAAAGAAGTAAGAAAGAAGTAAGAAAGAAGTAAGAAAGAAGTAAGAAAGAAGAAAGAAAGAAGTAAGAAAGAAGAAAGAAAGAAGTAAGAAAGAAGTAAGAAAGAATTAAGAAAGAAGTAAGAAAGAAAGAAGAAAGAAGTAAGAAAGAAGTAAGAAATAAGTAAGAAAGAAGTAAGAAAGAAGATAAAAGAAGTTAGAAAGAAGTAAGAAAGAAGTAAGAAAGAAGTAAGAAAGAAGTAAGAAAGAAAGATGAAAGAAGTAAGAAAGAAGAAAGAAAGAAGTAAGAAAGAAGAAAGAAAGAAGAAAGAAAGAATTAAGAAAGAAGTAAGAAAGAAGTAAGAAAGAAGTAAAAAAGAAGTAAGAAAGAAGTAAGAAAGAAAGAAGAAAGAAGTAAGAAAGAAGTAAGACAGAAGTATGAAAGAAGTAAGAAAGAAGAAAGAAAGAAGTAAGAAAGAAGTAAGAAAGAAGTAAGAAAGAAAGAAGAAAGAAGTAAGAAAGAAGTAAGAAAGAAGTAAGAAAAAAGTAAGAAAGAAGTTAGAAGGAATGAAGAAAGAAGTAAGAAAGAAGTAAGAAAGAAGTAAGAAAGAAGTAAGAAAGAAGTAAAAAAGAAGTAAGAAAGTACTCAGAAAGAAGTAAGAAAGAAGTAAGAAAGAAGAAAAAAGAAGTTAGAAAGAAGTAAGAAAGAAGAAAGAAAGAAGTAAGAAAGAAGAAAGAAAGAAGTAAGAAAGAAGTAAGAAAGAAGTAAGAAAGAAGTAAGAAAGAAAGAAGAAAGAAGTAAGAAAGAAGTAAGAAATAAGTAAGAAAGAAGTAAGAAAGAAGATAAAAGAAGTTAAAAAGAAGTAAGAAAGAAGTAAGAAAGAAGTAAGAAAGAAGTAAGAAAGAAAGAAGAAAGAAGTAAGAAAGAAGAAAGAAAGAAGTAAGAAAGAAGAAAGAAAGAAGAAAGAAAGAATTAAGAAAGAAGCAAGAAAGAAGTAAGAAAGTAGTTAGAAAGAAGTAAGAAAGAAGTAAGAAATAAGAAAAAGAAGTTAGAAAGAAGTAAGAAAGAATTGAGAAAGAAGAAAGAAAGAAGTAAGAAAGAAGAATGAAAGACAGAAGTAAGAAGGAATGAAGGAAGAAGTAAGAAAGAAGTAAGAAAGAAGTAATAAAGAAGTAATAAAGAAGTAAGAAAGAATTTAGAAAGAAGTAAGAAAGAAGTAAGAAAGAAGTAAGAAAGAAGTAAGAAAGAAAGAAGAAAGAAGTAAGAAAGAAGTAAGAAAGAAGAAAGAAATAAGAAAGAAGAAAAAAGAAGTTAGAAAGAAGTAAGAAAGAAGTAAGAAAGAAGTAAGAAAGAAGAAAGAAAGAAGTAAGAAAGAAGAAAGAAAGAAAGAAGAAAGAAGTAAAAAAGAAGTAAGAAAGAAGTAAGAAAGAAGTAAGAAAGAAGTAAGAAGGAATGAAGAAAGAAGTAAGAAAGAAGTAAGAAAGAATTAAGAAAGAAGAAAGAAAGAAGTAAGAAAGAAGAAAGAAAGAAGTAAGAAAGAATTATGAAAGAAGAAAGAAAGAAGTAAGAAAGAAAGAAGAAAGAAGTAAGAAAGAAGTAAGAAAGAAGAACGAAAGAAGAAAGAAAGAAGAAAGAAAGAAGTAAGAAGGAAGTAAGAAAGAAGTAAGGAAGAAGTACGAAAGAAGTAAGAAAGAAGTAAGAAATAAAGAAGCAAGAAAGAAGTAAGAAAGAAGTTAGAAAGAAGTGAGAAAGAAGTAAGAAAGAAGGAAGAAAGAAGTAAGAAAGAATTAAGAAAGAAGTAAGAAAGTAAGAAGAAAGAAGTAAGAAATAAGTAAGAAAGAAAGGCGAAAGAAGTAAGAAAGAAGTAAGAAAGAAGTAAGAAAGAAAGAAGAAAGAAGTAAGAAAGAAGTAAGAAAGAAGAAAAAAGAAGTTAGAAAGAAGTAAGAAAGAAGTAAGAAAGAAGTAAGAAAGAAGTTAGAAAGAAGTAAGAAAGAAGTAAGAAAGAAGGAAGAAAAAAGTAAAAAAAAGTAAGAAAGAAGTAAGAAAGAAAGAAGAAAGAAGTAAGAAAGAAGTAAGAAAGAAGTAAGAAAGAAGTAAGAAAGAAGAAAGAAGTAAGAAAGAAAGAAGAAAGAAGTAAGAAAGAAGTAGGAAATAAGTAAGAAAGAAGTAAGAAAGAAGATAAAAGAAGTTAGAAAGAAGTAAGAAGAAGTAAGAAAGAAGTAAGAAAGAAAGAAGAAAGAAGTAAGAAAGAAGAAAGAAAGAATTAAGAAAGAAGCAAGAAAGAAGTAAGAAAGTAGTTAGAAAGAAGTAAGAAAGAAGGAAGAAAGAAGAAAAAAGAAGTTAGAAAGAAGTAAGAAGGATGTAAGAAAGAAGTAAGAAAGAAGTAAGAAAGAAGTAAGAAAGAAGTAAGAAAGAAGTAAGAAAGAAGTAAGAAAGAAGTAAGAAAAAAGTAAAAAAAAGTAAGAAAGAAGTAAGAAAGAAAGAAGAAAGAATTAAGAAAGAAGTAAGAAAGAAGTAAGAAAGAAGTAAGAAAGAAGAAAGAAAGAAGTAAGAAAGAAGAAAGAAAGAAGTAAGAAAGAAGTAGGAAATAAGTAAGAAAGAAGTAAGAAAGAAGTAAAAAAGAAGTAAGAAAGAAAGAAGAAAGAAGTAAGAAAGAAGTAGGAAATAAGTTAGAAAGAAGTAAGAAAGAAGTAAAAAAGAAGTAAGAAAGTAGTTAGAAAGAAGTAAGAAAGAAGTAAGAAAGAAGAAAAAAGAAGTTAGAAAGAAGTAAGAAAGAAGTAAGAAAGAAGTAAGAAAGAAAGAAGAAAGAAGTAAGAAAGAAGAAAGAAAGAATTAAGAAAGAAGGAAGAAAGAAGTAAGAAAGTAAGAAGAAAGAAGAAAGAAAGAAGTAAGAAAGAAGAAAGAAAGAAGTAAGAAACAAGTAAGAAAGAAGTAAGAAAGAAGTAAGAAAGAAAGAAGAAAGAAGTAAGAAAGAAGTAAGAAAGAAGAAAGAAATAAGAAAGAAGAAAAAAGAAGTTAGAAAGAAGTAAGAAAGAAGTAAGAAAGAAGTAAGAAAGAAGAAAGAAAGAAGTAAGAAAGAAGAAAGAAAGAAAGAAGAAAGAAGTAAGAAAGAAGTAAGAAAGAAGAAAGAAAGAAGTAAGAAAGAAGAAAGAAAGAAGTAAGAAAGAAGTATGAAAGAAGAAAGAAAGAAGTAAGAAAGAAAGAAGAAAGAAGTAAGAAAGAAGTAAGAAAGAAGAACGAAAGAAGAAAGAAAGAAGAAAGAAAGAAGTAAGAAGGAAGTAAGAAAGAAGTAAGGAAGAAGTACGAAAGAAGTAAGAAAGAAAGAAGAAAGAAGTAAGAAAGAAGTAAGAAAGAAGTAAGAAAGAAGTAAGAAAGAAGTAAGAAAGAAGTAAAAAAGAAGTAAGAAAGTACTTAGAAAGAAGTAAGAAAGAAGTAAGAAAGAAGAAAAAAGAAGTTAGAAAGAAGTAAGAAAGAAGTAAGAAAGAAGTAAGAAAGAAGTAAGAAAGAAGTAAGAAAGAAGTAAGAAAGAAGTAAGAAAGAAGTAAAAAAGAAGTAAGAAAGAAGTAAGAAAGAAAGAAGAAAGAAGTAAGAAAGAAGTAAGAAAGAAGTAAGAAAGAAGTAAGAAAGAAGTAAGAAAGAAGAAAGAAAGAAGTAAGAAAGAAGAAAGAAAGAAGTAAGAAAGAAGTAAGAAAGAAGTAAGAAAGAAGTAAGAAAGAAAGAAGAAAGAAGTAAGAAAGAAGTAAGAAATAAGTAAGAAAGAAGTAAGAAAGAAGATAAAAGAAGTTAGAAAGAAGTAAGAAAGAAGTAAGAAAGAAGTAAGAAAGAAGTAACAAAGAAAGAAGAAAGAAGTAAGAAAGAAGAAAGAAAGAAGTAAGAAAGAAGAAAGAAAGAAGAAAGAAAGAATTAAGAAAGAAGTAAGAAAGAAGTAAGAAAGTAGTAAAAAAGAAGTAAGAAAGAAGTAAGAAAGAAAGAAGAAAGAAGTAAGAAAGAAGTAAGACAGAAGTATGAAAGAAGTAAGAAAGAAGAAAGAAAGAAGTAAGAAAGAAGTAAGAAAGAAGTAAGAAAGAAAGAAGAAAGAAGTAAGAAAGAAGTAAGAAAGAAGTAAGAAAAAAGTAAGAAAGAAGTTAGAAGGAATGAAGGAAGAAGTAAGAAAGAAGTAAGAAAGAAGTAAGAAAGAAGTAAGAAAGAAGTAAAAAAGAAGTAAGAAAGTACTCAGAAAGAAGTAAGAAAGAAGTAAGAAAGAAGAAAAAAGAAGTTAGAAAGAAGTAAGAAAGAAGTAAGAAAGAAGTAAGAAAGAAGTAAGAAAGAAGTAAGAAAGAAGTAAAAAAGAAGTAAGAAAGCAGAAAGAAAGAAGTAAGAAAGAAGAAAGAAAGAAGTAAGAAAGAAGTAAGAAAGAAGTAAGAAAGAAGATAAAAGAAGTTAAAAAGAAGTAAGAAAGAAGTAAGAAAGAAGTAAGAAAGAAGTAAGAAAGAAAGAAGAAAGAAGTAAGAAAGAAGAAAGAAAGAAGTAAGAAAGAAGAAAGAAAGAAGAAAGAATGAATTAAGAAAGAAGCAAGAAAGAAGTAAGAAAGTAGTTAGAAAGAAGTAAGAAAGAAGTAAGAAAGTAGAAAAAGAAGTTAGAAAGAAGTAAGAAAGAATTGAGAAAGAAGAAAGAAAGAAGTAAGAAAGAAGAATGAAAGACAGAAGTAAGAAGGAATGAAGGAAGAAGTAAGAAAGAAGTAAGAAAGAAGTAAGAAAGAAGTAATAAAGAAGTAAGAAAGAAGTTAGAAAAAAGTAAGAAAGAAGTAAGAAAGAAGTAAGAAAGAAGTAAGAAAGAAAGAAGAAAGAAGTAAGAAAGAAGTAAGAAAGAAGAAAGAAATAAGAAAGAAGAAAAAAGAAGTTAGAAAGAAGTAAGAAAGAAGTAAGAAAGAAGTAAGAAAGAAGTAAGAAAGAAGAAAGAAAGAAGTAAGAAAGAAGAAAGAAAGAAAGAAGAAAGAAGTAAAAAAGAAGTAAGAAAGAAGTAAGAAAGAAGTAAGAAAGAAGTAAGAAGGAATGAAGAAAGAAGTAAGAAAGAAGTAAGAAAGAAGTAAGAAAGAAGAAAGAAAGAAGTAAGAAAGAAGAAAGAAAGAAGTAAGAAAGAATTATGAAAGAAGAAAGAAAGAAGTAAGAAAGAAAGAAGAAAGAAGTAAGAAAGAAGTAAGAAAGAAGAACGAAAGAAGAAAGAAAGAAGAAAGAAAGAAGTAAGAAGGAAGTAAGAAAGAAGTAAGGAAGAAGTACGAAAGAAGTAAGAAAGAAGTAAGAAATAAAGAAGCAAGAAAGAAGTAAGAAAGAAGTAAGAAAGAAGTTAGAAAGAAGTAAGAAAGAAGTAAGAAAGAAGGAAGAAAGAAGTAAGAAAGAATTAAGAAAGAAGTAAGAAAGTAAGAAGAAAGAAGTAAGAAAGAAGTAAGAAAGAAGTAAGAAAGAAAGAAGAAAGAAGTAAGAAAGAAGTAAGAAAGAAGTAAGAAAGAAAGAAGAAAGAAGTAAGAAAGAAGTAAGAAAGAAGTAAGAAAAAAGTAAGAAAGAAGTTAGAAGGAATGAAGAAAGAAGTAAGAGAGAAGTAAGAAAGAAGTAAGAAAAAAGTTAGAAAGAAGTTAGAAGGAATGAAGAAAGAAGTAAGAGAGAAGTGAGAAAGAAGTAAGAAAGAAGTAAGAAAGAAGTAAAAAAGAAGTAAGAAAGTAGTTAGAAAGAAGTAAGAAAGAAGTAAGAAAGAAGAAAAAAGAAGTTAGAAAGAAGTAAGAAAGAAGTAAGAAAGAAGTAAGAAAGAAGTTAGAAAGAAGTAAGAAAGAAGTAAGAAAGAAGGAAGAAAAAAGTAAAAAAAAGTAAGAAAGAAGTAAGAAAGAAAGAAGAAAGAAGTAAGAAAGAAGTAAGAAAGAAGTAAGAAAGAAGTAAGAAAGAAGAAAGAAGTAAGAAAGAAAGAAGAAAGAAGTAAGAAAGAAGTAGGAAATAAGTAAGAAAGAAGTAAGAAAGAAGATAAAAGAAGTTAGAAAGAAGTAAGAAGAAGTAAGAAAGAAGTAAGAAAGAAAGAAGAAAGAAGTAAGAAAGAAGAAAGAAAGAATTAAGAAAGAAGCAAGAAAGAAGTAAGAAAGTAGTTAGAAAGAAGTAAGAAAGAAGTAATAAAGAAGAAAAAAGAAGTTAGAAAGAAGTAAGAAGGATGTAAGAAAGAAGTAAGAAAGAAGTAAGAAAGAAGTAAGAAAGAAGTAAGAAAGAAGTAAGAAAGAAGTAAGAAAGAAGTAAGAAAAAAGTAAAAAAAAGTAAGAAAGAAGTAAGAAAGAAAGAAGAAAGAAGTAAGAAAGAAGTAAGAAAGAAGTAAGAAAGAAGTAAGAAAGAAGAAAGAAAGAAGTAAGAAAGAAGAAAGAAAGAAGTAAGAAAGAAGTAAGAAAGTAGTAAGAAAGAAGTAAGAAAGAAAGAAGAAAGAAGTAAGAAAGAAGTAGGAAATAAGTAAGAAAGAAGTAAGAAAGAAGTAAAAAAGAAGTAAGAAAGTAGTTAGAAAGAAGTAAGAAAGAAGTAAGAAAGAAGAAAAAAGAAGTTAGAAAGAAATAAGAAAGAAGTAAGAAAGAAGTAAGAAAGAAAGAAGAAAGAAGTAAGAAAGAAGAAAGAAAGAATTAAGAAAGAAGCAAGAAAGAAGTAAGAAAGTAAGAAGAAAGAAGAAAGAAAGAAGTAAGAAAGAAGAAAGAAAGAAGTAAGAAACAAGTAAGAAAGAAGTAAGAAAGAAGTAAGAAAGAAAGAAGAAAGAAGTAAGAAAGAAGTAAGAAAGAAGAAAGAAATAAGAAAGAATAAAAAGAAGTTAGAAAGAAGTAAGAAAGAAGTAAGAAAGAAGTAAGAAAGAAGAAAGAAAGAAGTAAGAAAGAAGAAAGAAAGAAAGAAGAAAGAAGTAAGAAAGAAGTAAGAAAGAAGAAAGAAAGAAGTAAGAAAGAAGAAAGAAAGAAGTAAGAAAGAAGTATGAAAGAAGAAAGAAAGAAGTAAGAAAGAAAGAAGAAAGAAGTAAGAAAGAAGTAAGAAAGAAGAACGAAAGAAGAAAGAAAGAAGAAAGAAAGAAGTAAGAAGGAAGTAAGAAAGAATTAAGGAAGAAGTACGAAACAAGTAAGAAAGAAGTAAGAAAGAAAGAAGTAAGAAAGAAGTAAGAAAGAAGTTAGAAAGAAGTAAGAAAGAAGTAAGAAAGAAGTAAGAAAGAAGTAAGAAATAAGTAAGAAAGAAGTAAGAAAGTAAGAAGAAAGAAGTAAGAAAGAAGTAAGAAAGAAGTAAGAAAGAAAGAAGAAAGAAGTAAGAAAGAAGTAAGAAGTATGAAAGAAGTAAGAAAGAAGAAAGAAAAAAGTAAGAAAGAAGTAAGAAAGAAGTAAGAAAGAAGTAAGAAAGAAAGAAGAAAGAAGTCAGAAAGAAGTAAGAAAGAAGTAAGAAAAAAGTAAGAAAGAAGTAAGAAGGAATGAAGAAAGAAGTAAGAAAGAAGTAAGAAAGAAGTAAGAAAGAAGTAAGAAAGAAGTAAAAAAGAAGTAAAAAAGTAGTTAGAAAGAAGTAAGAAAGAAGTAAGAAAGAAGAAAAAAGAAGTTAGAAAGAAGTAAGAAAGAAGTAAGAAAGAAGTAAGAAAGAAGTAAGAAAGAAGTAAGAAAGAAGTAAGAAAGAAGTAAAAAAGAAGTAAGAAAGAAGAAAGAAGGAAAGAAGAAAGAAGTAAGAAAGAAGTAAGACAGAAGTATGAAAGAAGTAAGAAAGAAGAAAGAAAGAAGTAAGAAAGAAGTAAGAAAGAAGTAAGAAAGAAAGAAGAAAGAGGTAAGAAAGAAGTAAGAAAGAAGTAAGAAAAAAGTAAGAAAGAAGTTAGAAGGAATGAAGAAAGAAGTAAGAAAGAAGTAAGAAAGAAGAAAGAAGTAAGAAAGAAGTAAAAAAGAAGTAAGAAAGAAGTAAGAAAGAAGTAAGAAAGAAGTAAGAAAGAAGAAAAAAGAAGTTAGAAAGAAGTAAGAAAGAAGTAAGAAAGAAGTAAGAAAGAAGTAAGAAGGAAGTAAGAAAGAAGTAAAAAAGAAGTAAGAAAGAAGTAAGAAAGAAAGAAGAAAGAAGTAAGAAAGAAGTAAGAAAGAAGTAAGAAAGAAGTAAGAAAGAAGTAAGAAAGAAGTAAGAAAGAAGAAAGAAAGAAGTAAGAAAGAAGAAAGAAAGAAGTAAGAAAGAAGTAAGAAAGAAGTAAGAAAGAAGTAAGAAAGAAAGAAGAAAGAAGTAAGAAAGAAGTAAGAAATAAGTAAGAAAGAAGTAAGAAAGAAGATAAAAGAAGTTAGAAAGAAGTAAGAAAGAAGTAAGAAAGAAGTAAGAAAGAAAGAAGAAAGAAGTAAGAAAGAAGACAGAAAGAAGTAAGAAAGAAGAAAGAAAGAAGAAAGAAAGAATTAAGAAAGAAGCAAGAAAGAAGTAAGAAAGTAGTTAGAAAGAAGTAAGAAAGAAGTAAGAAATTAGAAAAAGAAGTTAGAAAGAAGTAAGAAAGAATTAAGAAAGAAGAAAGAAAGAAGTAAGAAAGAAGAATGAAAGACAGAAGTAAGAAGGAATGAAGGAAGAAGTAAGAAAGAAGTAAGAAAGAAGTAAGAAAGAAGTAATAAAGAAGTAAGAAAGAAGTTAGAAAGAAGTAAGAAAGAAGTAAGAAAGAAGTAAGAAAGAACTAAGAAAGAAAGAAGAAAGAAGTAAGAAAGAAGTAAGAAAGAAGAAAGAAATAAGAAAGAAGAAAAAAGAAGTTAGAAAGAAGTAAGAAAGAAGTAAGAAAGAAGTAAGAAAGAAGAAAGAAAGAAGTAAGAAAGAAGAAAGAAAGAAGTAAGAAAGAAGTATGAAAGAAGAAAGAAAGAAGTAAGAAAGAAAGAAGAAAGAAGTAAGAAAGAAGTAAGAAAGAAGAACGAAAGAAGAAAGAAAGAAGAAAGAAAGAAGTAAGAAGGAAGTAAGAAAGAATTAAGGAAGAAGTACGAAACAAGTAAGAAAGAAGTAAGAAAGAAAGAAGTAAGAAAGAAGTAAGAAAGAAGTTAGAAAGAAGTAAGAAAGAAGTAAGAAAGAAGTAAGAAAGAAGTAAGAAATAAGTAAGAAAGAAGTAAGAAAGTAAGAAGAAAGAAGTAAGAAAGAAGTAAGAAAGAAGTAAGAAAGAAAGAAGAAAGAAGTAAGAAAGAAGTAAGAAGTATGAAAGAAGTAAGAAAGAAGAAAGAAAAAAGTAAGAAAGAAGTAAGAAAGAAGTAAGAAAGAAGTAAGAAAGAAAGAAGAAAGAAGTCAGAAAGAAGTAAGAAAGAAGTAAGAAAAAAGTAAGAAAGAAGTAAGAAGGAATGAAGAAAGAAGTAAGAAAGAAGTAAGAAAGAAGTAAGAAAGAAGTAAGAAAGAAGTAAAAAAGAAGTAAAAAAGTAGTTAGAAAGAAGTAAGAAAGAAGTAAGAAAGAAGAAAAAAGAAGTTAGAAAGAAGTAAGAAAGAAGTAAGAAAGAAGTAAGAAAGAAGTAAGAAAGAAGTAAGAAAGAAGTAAGAAAGAAGTAAGAAAGAAGTAAAAAAGAAGTAAGAAAGAAGAAAGAAGGAAAGAAGAAAGAAGTAAGAAAGAAGTAAGACAGAAGTATGAAAGAAGTAAGAAAGAAGAAAGAAAGAAGTAAGAAAGAAGTAAGAAAGAAGTAAGAAAGAAAGAAGAAAGAGGTAAGAAAGAAGTAAGAAAGAAGTAAGAAAAAAGTAAGAAAGAAGTTAGAAGGAATGAAGAAAGAAGTAAGAAAGAAGTAAGAAAGAAGAAAGAAGTAAGAAAGAAGTAAAAAAGAAGTAAGAAAGAAGTAAGAAAGAAGTAAGAAAGAAGTAAGAAAGAAGAAAAAAGAAGTTAGAAAGAAGTAAGAAAGAAGTAAGAAAGAAGTAAGAAAGAAGTAAGAAGGAAGTAAGAAAGAAGTAAAAAAGAAGTAAGAAAGAAGTAAGAAAGAAAGAAGAAAGAAGTAAGAAAGAAGTAAGAAAGAAGTAAGAAAGAAGTAAGAAAGAAGTAAGAAAGAAGTAAGAAAGAAGAAAGAAAGAAGTAAGAAAGAAGAAAGAAAGAAGTAAGAAAGAAGTAAGAAAGAAGTAAGAAAGAAGTAAGAAAGAAAGAAGAAAGAAGTAAGAAAGAAGTAAGAAATAAGTAAGAAAGAAGTAAGAAAGAAGATAAAAGAAGTTAGAAAGAAGTAAGAAAGAAGTAAGAAAGAAGTAAGAAAGAAAGAAGAAAGAAGTAAGAAAGAAGACAGAAAGAAGTAAGAAAGAAGAAAGAAAGAAGAAAGAAAGAATTAAGAAAGAAGCAAGAAAGAAGTAAGAAAGTAGTTAGAAAGAAGTAAGAAAGAAGTAAGAAATTAGAAAAAGAAGTTAGAAAGAAGTAAGAAAGAATTAAGAAAGAAGAAAGAAAGAAGTAAGAAAGAAGAATGAAAGACAGAAGTAAGAAGGAATGAAGGAAGAAGTAAGAAAGAAGTAAGAAAGAAGTAAGAAAGAAGTAATAAAGAAGTAAGAAAGAAGTTAGAAAGAAGTAAGAAAGAAGTAAGAAAGAAGTAAGAAAGAACTAAGAAAGAAAGAAGAAAGAAGTAAGAAAGAAGTAAGAAAGAAGAAAGAAATAAGAAAGAAGAAAAAAGAAGTTAGAAAGAAGTAAGAAAGAAGTAAGAAAGAAGTAAGAAAGAAGAAAGAAAGAAGTAAGAAAGAAGAAAGAAAGAAAGAAGAAAGAAGTAAAAAAGAAGTAAGAAAGAAGTATGAAAGAAGTAAGAAAGAAGTAAGAAGGAATGAAGAAAGAAGTAAGAAAGAAGTAAGAAAGAAGTAAGAAAGAAGAAAGAAAGAAGTAAGAAAGAAGAAAGAAAGAAGTAAGAAAGAATTATGAAAGAAGAAAGAAAGAAGTAAGAAAGAAAGAAGAAAGAAGTAAGAAAGAAGTAAGAAAGAAGAACGAAAGAAGAAAGAAAGAAGAAAGAAAGAAGTAAGAAGGAAGTAAGAAAGAAGTAAGGAAGAAGTACGAAAGAAGTAAGAAAGAAGTAAGAAAGAAAGAAGTAAGAAAGAAGTAAGAAAGAAGTAAGAAAGAAGTTAGAAAGAAGTAAGAAAGAAGTAAGAAAGAAGGAAGAAAGAAGTAAGAAAGAATTAAGAAAGAAGTAAGAAAGTAAGAAGAAAGAAGTAAGAAAGAAGTAAGAAAGAAGTAAGAAAGAAAGAAGAAAGAAGTAAGAAAGAAGTAAGAAAGAAGTAAGAAAGAAAGAAGAAAGAAGTAAGAAAGAAGTAAGAAAGAAGTAAGAAAAAAGTAAGAAAGAAGTTAGAAGGAATGAAGAAAGAAGTAAGAGAGAAGTAAGAAAGAAGTAAGGAAAAAGTAAGAAAGAAGTTAGAAGGAATGAAGAAAGAAGTAAGAGAGAAGTAAGAAAGAAGTAAGAAAGAAGTAAGAAAGAAGTAAAAAAGAAGTAAGAAAGTAGTTAGAAAGAAGTAAGAAAGAAGTAAGAAAGAAGAAAAAAAAAGTAAGAAAGAAGTAAGAAAGAAAGAAGAAAGAAGTAAGAAAGAAGTAAGAAAGAAGTAAGAAAAAAGTAAGAAAGAAGTTAGAAGGAATGAAGAAAGAAGTAAGAGAGAAGTAAGAAAGAAGTAAGAAAAAAGTAAGAAAGAAGTTAGAAGGAATGAAGAAAGAAGTAAGAGAGAAGTAAGAAAGAAGTAAGAAAGAAGTAAGAAAGAAGTAAAAAAGAAGTAAGAAAGTAGTTAGAAAGAAGTAAGAAAGAAGTAAGAAAGAAGAAAAAAAAAGTAAGAAAGAAGTAAGAAAGAAAGAAGAAAGAAGTAAGAAAGAAGTAAGAAAGAAGTAAGAAAGAAGTAAGAAAGAAGAAAGAAGTAAGAAAGAAAGAAGAAAGAAGTAAGAAAGAAGTAGGAAATAAGTAAGAAAGAAGTAAGAAAGAAGAAAAAGAAGTTAGAAAGAAGTAAGAAAGAAGTAAGAAAGAAGTAAGAAAGAAAGAAGAAAGAAGTAAGAAAGAAGTAAGAATGAAGTAAAAAAGAAGTAAGAAAGTACTTAGAAAGAAGTAAGAAAGAAGTAAGAAAGAAGAAAAAAGAAGTTAGAAAGAAGTAAGAAAGAAGTAAGAAAGAAGTAAGAAAGAAGTAAGAAAGAAAGAAGAAAGAAGTAAGAAAGAAGAAAGAAAGAAGTAAGAAAGAAGAAAGAAAGAAGAAAGAAAGAATTAAGAAAGAAGTAAGAAAGAAGTAAGAAAGAAGTAAGAAAGAAAGAAGAAAGAAGTAAGAAAGAAGTAAGACAGAAGTATGAAAGAAGTAAGAAAGAAGAAATAAAGAAGTAAGAAAGAAGTAAGAAAGAAAGAAGAAAGAAGTAAGAAAGAAGTAAGAAAGAAGTAAGAAAAAAGTAAGAAAGAAGTTAGAAAGAAGTAAGAAAGAAGTAAGAAAGAAGTAAGAAAGAAGTAAGAAAGAAGTAAGAAAGAAGTAAGAAAGAAGTAAGAAAAAAGTAAGAAAGAAGTTAGAAGGAATGAAGAAAGAAGTAAGAAAGAAGTAAGAAAGAAGTAAGAAAGAAGTAAGAATGAAGTAAAAAAGAAGTAAGAAAGTACTTAGAAAGAAGTAAGAAAGAAGTAAGAAAGAAGAAAAAAGAAGTTAGAAAGAAGTAAGAAAGAAGTAAGAAAGAAGAAAAAAAAAGTAAGAAAGAAGTAAGAAAGAAAGAAGAAAGAAGTAAGAAAGAAGTAAGAAAGAAGTAAGAAAGAAGTAAGAAAGAAGAAAGAAGTAAGAAAGAAAGAAGAAAGAAGTAAGAAAGAAGTAGGAAATAAGTAAGAAAGAAGTAAGAAAGAAGAAAAAGAAGTTAGAAAGAAGTAAGAAAGAAGTAAGAAAGAAGTAAGAAAGAAGTAAGAAAGAAAGAAGAAAGAAGTAAGAAAGAAGTAAGTAAGAAAGAAGTAAGAAAAAAGTAAGAAAGAAGTTAGAAGGAATGAAGAAAGAAGTAAGAAAGAAGTAAGAAAGAAGTAAGAAAGAAGTAAGAAAGAAGTAAAAAAGAAGTAAGAAAGTACTTAGAAAGAAGTAAGAAAGAAGTAAGAAAGAAGAAAAAAGAAGTTAGAAAGAAGTAAGAAAGAAGTAAGAAAGAAGTAAGAAAGAAGTAAGAAAGAAGTAAGAAAGAAGTAAAAAAGAAGTAAGAAAGAAGTAAGAAAGAAAGAAGAAAGAAGTAAGAAAGAAGTAAGAAAGAAGTAAGAAAGAAGTAAGAAAGAAGTAAGAAAGAAGAAAGAAAGAAGTAAGAAAGAAGAAAGAAAGAAGTAAGAAAGAAGTAAGAAAGAAGTAAGAAAGAAGTAAGAAAGAAAGAAGAAAGAAGTAAGAAAGAAGTAAGAAATAAGTAAGAAAGAAGTAAGAAAGAAGATAAAAGAAGTTAGAAAGAAGTAAGAAAGAAGTAAGAAAGAAGTAAGAAAGAAGTAGGAAAGAAAGAAGAAAGAAGTAAGAAAGAAGAAAGAAAGAAGTAAGAAAGAAGAAAGAAAGAAGAAAGAAAGAATTAAGAAAGAAGTAAGAAAGAAGTAAGAAAGAAGTAAGAAAGAAAGAAGAAAGAAGTAAGAAAGAAGTAAGACAGAAGTATGAAAGAAGTAAGAAAGAAGAAAGAAAGAAGTAAGAAAGAAGTAAGAAAGAAAGAAGAAAGAAGTAAGAAAGAAGTAAGAAAGAAGTAAGAAAAAAGTAAGAAAGAAGTTAGAAAGAAGTAAGAAAGAAGTAAGAAAGAAGTAAGAAAGAAGTAAGAAAGAAGTAAGAAAGAAGTAAGAAAAAAGTAAGAAAGAAGTTAGAAGGAATGAAGAAAGAAGTAAGAAAGAAGTAAGAAAGAAGTAAGAAAGAAGTAAGAATGAAGTAAAAAAGAAGTAAGAAAGTACTTAGAAAGAAGAAAGAAAGAAGTAAGAAAGAAGAAAAAAGAAGTTAGAAAGAAGTAAGAAAGAAGTAAGAAAGAAGTAAGAAAGAAGTAAGAAAGAAGTAAGAAAGAAAGAAGAAAGAAGTAAAAAGAAGTAAGAAAGAAGTAAGAAAGAAGTAAGAAAGAAAGAAGAAAGAAGTAAGAAAGAAGTAAGAAAGAAGTAAGAAAGAAGTAAGAAAGAAGTAAGAAAGAAGAAAGAAAGAAGTAAGAAAGAAGAAAGAAAGAAGTAAGAAAGAAGTAAGAAAGAAGTAAGAAAGAAAGAAGAAAGAAGTAAGAAAGAAGTAAGAAATAAGTAAGAAGAAGTAAGAAAGAAGATAAAAGAAGTTAGAAAGAAGTAAGAAAGAAGTAAGAAAGAAGTAAGAAAGAAGTAAGAAAGAAAGAAGAAAGAAGTAAGAAAGAAGAAAGAAAGAAGTAAGAAAGAAGAAAGAAAGAAGAAAGAAAGAATTAGGAAAGAAGTAAGAAAGAAGTAAGAAAGAAAGAAGAAAGAAGTAAGAAAGAAGTAAGACAGAAGTATGAAAGAAGTAAGAAAGAAGAAAGAAAGAAGTAAGAAAGAAGTAAGAAAGAAGTAAGAAAGAAAGAAGAAAGAAGTAAGAAAGAAGTAAGAAAGAAGTAAGAAAAAAGTAAGAAGTTAGAAAGAAGTAAGAAAGAAGTAAGAAAGAAGTAAGAAAGAAAGAAGAAAGAAGTAAGAAAGAAGTAAGAAAGAAGAAAGAAATAAGAAAGAAGTAAGAAAGAAGAAAGAAAGAAAGAAGAAAGAAGTAAGAAAGAAGTAAGAAAGAAGTAAGAAAGAAGTAAGAAAGAAGTAAGAAGGAATGAAGAAAGAAGTAAGAAAGAAGTAAGAAAGAAGTAAGAAAGAAGAAAGAAAGAAGTAAGAAAGAAGAAAGAAAGAAGTAAGAAAGAAAGAAGAAAGAAGTAAGAAAGAAGTAAGAAAGAAGAACGAAAGAAGAAAGAAAGAAGAAAGAAAGAAGTAAGAAGGAAGTAAGAAAGAAGTAAGGAAGAAGTACGAAAGAAGTAAGAAAGAAGTAAGAGAGAAGTAAAAAAGAAGTAAGAAAGAAGTAAGAAAGAAAGAAGAAAGAAGTAAGAAAGAAGTAAGAAAGAAGTAAGAAAGAAGTAAGAAAGAAGAAAGAAAGAATTATGAAAGAAGTAAGAAAGAAGTAAGAAAGAAAGAAGAAAGAAGTAAGAAAGAAGTAAGAATGAAGAACGAAAGAAGAAAGAAAGAAGTAAGAAGGAAGTAAGAAAGAAGTAAGGAAGAAGTACGAAAGAAGTAAGAAAGAAGTAAGAAAGAATTAAGAAAGAAGTAAGAAAGTAAGAAGAAAGAAGTAAGAAAGAAGTAAGAAAGAAGTAAGAAAGAAAGAAGAAAGAAGTAAGAAAGAAGTAAGAAAGAAGTATGAAAGAAGTAAGAAAGAAGAAAGAAAGAAGTAAGAAAGAAGTAAGAAAGAAGTAAGAAAGAAGTAAGAAAGAAAGAAGAAAGAAGTAAGAAAGAAGTAAGAAAAAAGAAAGAAAGAAGTTAGAAAGAATGAAGAAAGAAGTAAGAGAGAAGTAAGAAAGAAGTAAGAAAGAAGTAAGAAAGAAGTAAAAAAGAAGTAAGAAAGTAGTTAGAAAGAAGTAAGAAAGAAGTAAGAAAGAAGAAAAAAGAAGTTAGAAAGAAGTAAGAAAGAAGTAAGAAAGAAGTAAGAAAGAAGTAAGAAAGAAGTAAGAAAGAAGAAAGAAAGAAGTAAGAAAGAAAGAAGAAAGAAGTAAGAAAGAAGTAGGAAATAAGTAAGAAAGAAGTAAGAAAGAAGATAAAAGAAGTTAGAAAGAAGTAAGAAAGAAGTAAGAAAGAAGTAAGAAAGAAGTAAGAAAAAAGTAAGAAAGAAGTTAGAAGGAATGAAGAAAGAAGTAAGAAAGAAGTAAGAAAGAAGTAAGAAAGAAGTAAGAATGAAGTAAAAAAGAAGTAAGAAAGTACTTAGAAAGAAGAAAGAAAGAAGTAAGAAAGAAGAAAAAAGAAGTTAGAAAGAAGTAAGAAAGAAGTAAGAAAGAAGTAAGAAAGAAGTAAGAAAGAAGTAAGAAAGAAAGAAGAAAGAAGTAAAAAAGAAGTAAGAAAGAAGTAAGAAAGAAGTAAGAAAGAAAGAAGAAAGAAGTAAGAAAGAAGTAAGAAAGAAGTAAGAAAGAAGTAAGAAAGAAGTAAGAAAGAAGAAAGAAAGAAGTAAGAAAGAAGAAAGAAAGAAGTAAGAAAGAAGTAAGAAAGAAGTAAGAAAGAAAGAAGAAAGAAGTAAGAAAGAAGTAAGAAATAAGTAAGAAGAAGTAAGAAAGAAGATAAAAGAAGTTAGAAAGAAGTAAGAAAGAAGTAAGAAAGAAGTAAGAAAGAAGTAAGAAAGAAAGAAGAAAGAAGTAAGAAAGAAGAAAGAAAGAAGTAAGAAAGAAGAAAGAAAGAAGAAAGAAAGAATTAGGAAAGAAGTAAGAAAGAAGTAAGAAAGAAAGAAGAAAGAAGTAAGAAAGAAGTAAGACAGAAGTATGAAAGAAGTAAGAAAGAAGAAAGAAAGAAGTAAGAAAGAAGTAAGAAAGAAGTAAGAAAGAAAGAAGAAAGAAGTAAGAAAGAAGTAAGAAAGAAGTAAGAAAAAAGTAAGAAGTTAGAAAGAAGTAAGAAAGAAGTAAGAAAGAAGTAAGAAAGAAAGAAGAAAGAAGTAAGAAAGAAGTAAGAAAGAAGAAAGAAATAAGAAAGAAGTAAGAAAGAAGAAAGAAAGAAAGAAGAAAGAAGTAAGAAAGAAGTAAGAAAGAAGTAAGAAAGAAGTAAGAAAGAAGTAAGAAGGAATGAAGAAAGAAGTAAGAAAGAAGTAAGAAAGAAGTAAGAAAGAAGAAAGAAAGAAGTAAGAAAGAAGAAAGAAAGAAGTAAGAAAGAAAGAAGAAAGAAGTAAGAAAGAAGTAAGAAAGAAGAACGAAAGAAGAAAGAAAGAAGAAAGAAAGAAGTAAGAAGGAAGTAAGAAAGAAGTAAGAAGAAGTACGAAAGAAGTAAGAAAGAAGTAAGATGAGTAAGATAAGAAGTTTTTAATGTTTTTTTTTTTATTGTTTTTTATTTTTTATATTTTTTATTTTTAATTATTTTTTTTTTTTTTTTTATAATTTTTATTTTTAATTTTTTTATTTTTTTTTTAATTTTTTTTTTTATTTTTTATGTTTTTTTTTATGAATGTTTAGTAAAAAAGAAGTAAGAAAGAAGTAAGAAAGAAAGAAGAAAGAAGTAAGAAAGAAGTAAGAAAGAAGTAAGAAAGAAGTAAGAAAGAAGAAAGAAAGAATTATGAAAGAAGTAAGAAAGAAGTAAGAAAGAAAGAAGAAAGAAGTAAGAAAGAAGTAAGAATGAAGAACGAAAGAAGAAAGAAAGAAGTAAGAAGGAAGTAAGAAAGAAGTAAGGAAGAAGTACGAAAGAAGTAAGAAAGAAGTAAGAAAGAATTAAGAAAGAAGTAAGAAAGTAAGAAGAAAGAAGTAAGAAAGAAGTAAGAAAGAAGTAAGAAAGAAAGAAGAAAGAAGTAAGAAAGAAGTAAGAAAGAAGTATGAAAGAAGTAAGAAAGAAGAAAGAAAGAAGTAAGAAAGAAGTAAGAAAGAAGTAAGAAAGAAGTAAGAAAGAAAGAAGAAAGAAGTAAGAAAGAAGTAAGAAAAAAGAAAGAAAGAAGTTAGAAAGAATGAAGAAAGAAGTAAGAGAGAAGTAAGAAAGAAGTAAGAAAGAAGTAAGAAAGAAGTAAAAAAGAAGTAAGAAAGTAGTTAGAAAGAAGTAAGAAAGAAGTAAGAAAGAAGAAAAAAGAAGTTAGAAAGAAGTAAGAAAGAAGTAAGAAAGAAGTAAGAAAGAAGTAAGAAAGAAGTAAGAAAGAAGAAAGAAAGAAGTAAGAAAGAAAGAAGAAAGAAGTAAGAAAGAAGTAGGAAATAAGTAAGAAAGAAGTAAGAAAGAAGATAAAAGAAGTTAGAAAGAAGTAAGAAAGAAGTAAGAAAGAAGTAAGAAAGAAAGAAGAAAGAAGTAAGAAAGAAGAAAGATAGAATTTAGTTAGAAGCAAGAAAGAAGTAAGAAAGTAGTTAGAAAGAAGTAAGAAAGAAGTAAGAAAGAAGAAAAAAGAAGTTAGAAAGAAGGAAGAAGGAAGTAAGAAAGAAGAAAGAAAGAAGTAAGAAGGAAGTAAGAAAGAATTAAGGAAGAAGTACGAAACAAGTAAGAAAGAAGTAAGAAAGAAAGAAGTAAGAAAGAAGTAAGAAAGAAGTTAGAAAGAAGTAAGAAAGAAGTAAGAAAGAAGTAAGAAAGAAGTAAGAAATAAGTAAGAAAGAAGTAAGAAAGTAAGAAGAAAGAAGTAAGAAAGAAGTAAGAAAGAAGTAAGAAAGAAAGAAGAAAGAAGTAAGAAAGAAGTAAGAAGTATGAAAGAAGTAAGAAAGAAGAAAGAAAAAAGTAAGAAAGAAGTAAGAAAGAAGTAAGAAAGAAGTAAGAAAGAAAGAAGAAAGAAGTCAGAAAGAAGTAAGAAAGAAGTAAGAAAAAAGTAAGAAAGAAGTAAGAAGGAATGAAGAAAGAAGTAAGAAAGAAGTAAGAAAGAAGTAAGAAAGAAGTAAGAAAGAAGTAAAAAAGAAGTAAAAAAGTAGTTAGAAAGAAGTAAGAAAGAAGTAAGAAAGAAGAAAAAAGAAGTAAGAAAGAAGTAAGAAAGAAGTAAGAAAGAAGTAAGAAAGAAGTAAGAAAGAAGTAAGAAAGAAGTAAGAAAGAAGTAAGAAAGAAGTAAAAAAGAAGTAAGAAAGAAGAAAGAAGGAAAGAAGAAAGAAGTAAGAAAGAAGTAAGACAGAAGTATGAAAGAAGTAAGAAAGAAGAAAGAAAGAAGTAAGAAAGAAGTAAGAAAGAAGTAAGAAAGAAAGAAGAAAGAGGTAAGAAAGAAGTAAGAAAGAAGTAAGAAAAAAGTAAGAAAGAAGTTAGAAGGAATGAAGAAAGAAGTAAGAAAGAAGTAAGAAAGAAGAAAGAAGTAAGAAAGAAGTAAAAAAGAAGTAAGAAAGAAGTAAGAAAGAAGTAAGAAAGAAGTAAGAAAGAAGAAAAAAGAAGTTAGAAAGAAGTAAGAAAGAAGTAAGAAAGAAGTAAGAAAGAAGTAAGAAAGAAGTAAGAAAGAAGTAAAAAAGAAGTAAGAAAGAAGTAAGAAAGAAAGAAGAAACAAGTAAGAAAGAAGTAAGAAAGAAGTAAGAAAGAAGTAAGAAAGAAGTAAGAAAGAAGTAAGAAAGAAGAAAGAAAGAAGTAAGAAAGAAGAAAGAAAGAAGTAAGAAAGAAGTAAGAAAGAAGTAAGAAAGAAGTAAGAAAGAAAGAAGAAAGAAGTAAGAAAGAAGTAAGAAATAAGTAAGAAAGAAGTAAGAAAGAAGATAAAAGAAGTTAGAAAGAAGTAAGAAAGAAGTAAGAAAGAAGTAAGAAAGAAAGAAGAAAGAAGTAAGAAAGAAGACAGAAAGAAGTAAGAAAGAAGAAAGAAAGAAGAAAGAAAGAATTAAGAAAGAAGCAAGAAAGAAGTAAGAAAGTAGTTAGAAAGAAGTAAGAAAGAAGTAAGAAATTAGAAAAAGAAGTTAGAAAGAAGTAAGAAAGAATTAAGAAAGAAGAAAGAAAGAAGTAAGAAAGAAGAATGAAAGACAGAAGTAAGAAGGAATGAAGGAAGAAGTAAGAAAGAAGTAAGAAAGAAGTAAGAAAGAAGTAATAAAGAAGTAAGAAAGAAGTTAGAAAGAAGTAAGAAAGAAGTAAGAAAGAAGTAAGAAAGAACTAAGAAAGAAAGAAGAAAGAAGTAAGAAAGAAGTAAGAAAGAAGAAAGAAATAAGAAAGAAGAAAAAAGAAGTTAGAAAGAAGTAAGAAAGAAGTAAGAAAGAAGTAAGAAAGAAGAAAGAAAGAAGTAAGAAAGAAGAAAGAAAGAAAGAAGAAAGAAGTAAAAAAGAAGTAAGAAAGAAGTATGAAAGAAGTAAGAAAGAAGTAAGAAGGAATGAAGAAAGAAGTAAGAAAGAAGTAAGAAAGAAGTAAGAAAGAAGAAAGAAAGAAGTAAGAAAGAAGAAAGAAAGAAGTAAGAAAGAATTATGAAAGAAGAAAGAAAGAAGTAAGAAAGAAAGAAGAAAGAAGTAAGAAAGAAGTAAGAAAGAAGAACGAAAGAAGAAAGAAAGAAGAAAGAAAGAAGTAAGAAGGAAGTAAGAAAGAAGTAAGGAAGAAGTACGAAAGAAGTAAGAAAGAAGTAAGAAAGAAAGAAGTAAGAAAGAAGTAAGAAAGAAGTAAGAAAGAAGTTAGAAAGAAGTAAGAAAGAAGTAAGAAAGAAGGAAGAAAGAAGTAAGAAAGAATTAAGAAAGAAGTAAGAAAGTAAGAAGAAAGAAGTAAGAAAGAAGTAAGAAAGAAGTAAGAAAGAAAGAAGAAAGAAGTAAGAAAGAAGTAAGAAAGAAGTAAGAAAGAAAGAATAAAGAAGTAAGAAAGAAGTAAGAAAGAAGTAAGAAAAAAGTAAGAAAGAAGTTAGAAGGAATGAAGAAAGAAGTAAGAGAGAAGTAAGAAAGAAGTAAGAAAGAAGTAAGAAAGAAGTAAAAAAGAAGTAAGAAAG
Organism: Columba livia; assembly: GCF_036013475.1. Lineage (NCBI taxonomy): Eukaryota > Metazoa > Chordata > Aves > Columbiformes > Columbidae > Columba > Columba livia. Next base: position 208,884 of record NW_027043291.1, read on the forward strand.
TAGTTAGAAAGAAGTAAGAAAGAAGTAAGAAAGAAGAAAAAAAAAGTAAGAAAGAAGTAAGAAAGAAAGAAGAAAGAAGTAAGAAAGAAGTAAGAAAGAAGTAAGAAAAAAGTAAGAAAGAAGTTAGAAGGAATGAAGAAAGAAGTAAGAGAGAAGTAAGAAAGAAGTAAGAAAAAAGTAAGAAAGAAGTTAGAAGGAATGAAGAAAGAAGTAAGAGAGAAGTAAGAAAGAAGTAAGAAAGAAGTAAGAAAGAAGTAAAAAAGAAGTAAGAAAGTAGTTAGAAAGAAGTAAGAAAGAAGTAAGAAAGAAGAAAAAAAAAGTAAGAAAGAAGTAAGAAAGAAAGAAGAAAGAAGTAAGAAAGAAGTAAGAAAGAAGTAAGAAAGAAGTAAGAAAGAAGAAAGAAGTAAGAAAGAAAGAAGAAAGAAGTAAGAAAGAAGTAGGAAATAAGTAAGAAAGAAGTAAGAAAGAAGAAAAAGAAGTTAGAAAGAAGTAAGAAAGAAGTAAGAAAGAAGTAAGAAAGAAGTAAGAAAGAAAGAAGAAAGAAGTAAGAAAGAAGTAAGAATGAAGTAAAAAAGAAGTAAGAAAGTACTTAGAAAGAAGTAAGAAAGAAGTAAGAAAGAAGAAAAAAGAAGTTAGAAAGAAGTAAGAAAGAAGTAAGAAAGAAGTAAGAAAGAAGTAAGAAAGAAAGAAGAAAGAAGTAAGAAAGAAGAAAGAAAGAAGTAAGAAAGAAGAAAGAAAGAAGAAAGAAAGAATTAAGAAAGAAGTAAGAAAGAAGTAAGAAAGAAGTAAGAAAGAAAGAAGAAAGAAGTAAGAAAGAAGTAAGACAGAAGTATGAAAGAAGTAAGAAAGAAGAAATAAAGAAGTAAGAAAGAAGTAAGAAAGAAAGAAGAAAGAAGTAAGAAAGAAGTAAGAAAGAAGTAAGAAAAAAGTAAGAAAGAAGTTAGAAAGAAGTAAGAAAGAAGTAAGAAAGAAGTAAGAAAGAAGTAAGAAAGAAGTAAGAAAGAAGTAAGAAAGAAGTAAGAAAAAAGTAAGAAAGAAGTTAGAAGGAATGAAGAAAGAAGTAAGAAAGAAGTAAGAAAGAAGTAAGAAAGAAGTAAGAATGAAGTAAAAAAGAAGTAAGAAAGTACTTAGAAAGAAGTAAGAAAGAAGTAAGAAAGAAGAAAAAAGAAGTTAGAAAGAAGTAAGAAAGAAGTAAGAAAGAAGAAAAAAAAGTAAGAAAGAAGTAAGAAAGAAAGAAGAAAGAAGTAAGAAAGAAGTAAGAAAGAAGTAAGAAAGAAGTAAGAAAGAAGAAAGAAGTAAGAAAGAAAGAAGAAAGAAGTAAGAAAGAAGTAGGAAATAAGTAAGAAAGAAGTAAGAAAGAAGAAAAAGAAGTTAGAAAGAAGTAAGAAAGAAGTAAGAAAGAAGTAAGAAAGAAGTAAGAAAGAAAGAAGAAAGAAGTAAGAAAGAAGTAAGAAAGAAGTAAGAAAAAAGTAAGAAAGAAGTAAAAAAGAAGTAAGAAAGTACTTAGAAAGAAGTAAGAAAGAAGTAAGAAAGAAGAAAAAAGAAGTTAGAAAGAAGTAAGAAAGAAGTAAGAAAGAAGTAAGAAAGAAGTAAGAAAGAAGTAAGAAAGAAGTAAAAAAGAAGTAAGAAAGTACTTAGAAAGAAGTAAGAAAGAAGTAAGAAAGAAGAAAAAAGAAGTTAGAAAGAAGTAAGAAAGAAGTAAGAAAGAAGTAAGAAAGAAGTAAGAAAGAAGTAAGAAAGAAGTAAAAAAGAAGTAAGAAAGAAGTAAGAAAGAAAGAAGAAAGAAGTAAGAAAGAAGTAAGAAAGAAGTAAGAAAGAAGTAAGAAAGAAGTAAGAAAGAAGAAAGAAAGAAGTAAGAAAGAAGAAAGAAAGAAGTAAGAAAGAAGTAAGAAAGAAGTAAGAAAGAAGTAAGAAAGAAAGAAGAAAGAAGTAAGAAAGAAGTAAGAAATAAGTAAGAAAGAAGTAAGAAAGAAGATAAAAGAAGTTAGAAAGAAGTAAGAAAGAAGTAAGAAAGAAGTAAGAAAGAAGTAAGAAAGAAAGAAGAAAGAAGTAAGAAAGAAGAAAGAAAGAAGTAAGAAAGAAGAAAGAAAGAAGAAAGAAAGAATTAAGAAAGAAGTAAGAAAGAAGTAAGAAAGAAGTAAGAAAGAAAGAAGAAAGAAGTAAGAAAGAAGTAAGACAGAAGTATGAAAGAAGTAAGAAAGAAGAAAGAAAGAAGTAAGAAAGAAGTAAGAAAGAAAGAAGAAAGAAGTAAGAAAGAAGTAAGAAAGAAGTAAGAAAAAAGTAAGAAAGAAGTTAGAAAGAAGTAAGAAAGAAGTAAGAAAGAAGTAAGAAAGAAGTAAGAAAGAAGTAAGAAAGAAGTAAGAAAAAAGTAAGAAAGAAGTTAGAAGGAATGAAGAAAGAAGTAAGAAAGAAGTAAGAAAGAAGTAAGAAAGAAGTAAGAATGAAGTAAAAAAGAAGTAAGAAAGTACTTAGAAAGAAGAAAGAAAGAAGTAAGAAAGAAGAAAAAAGAAGTTAGAAAGAAGTAAGAAAGAAGTAAGAAAGAAGTAAGAAAGAAGTAAGAAAGAAGTAAGAAAGAAAGAAGAAAGAAGTAAAAAAGAAGTAAGAAAGAAGTAAGAAAGAAGTAAGAAAGAAAGAAGAAAGAAGTAAGAAAGAAGTAAGAAAGAAGTAAGAAAGAAGTAAGAAAGAAGTAAGAAAGAAGAAAGAAAGAAGTAAGAAAGAAGAAAGAAAGAAGTAAGAAAGAAGTAAGAAAGAAGTAAGAAAGAAAGAAGAAAGAAGTAAGAAAGAAGTAAGAAATAAGTAAGAAGAAGTAAGAAAGAAGATAAAAGAAGTTAGAAAGAAGTAAGAAAGAAGTAAGAAAGAAGTAAGAAAGAAGTAAGAAAGAAAGAAGAAAGAAGTAAGAAAGAAGAAAGAAAGAAGTAAGAAAGAAGAAAGAAAGAAGAAAGAAAGAATTAGGAAAGAAGTAAGAAAGAAGTAAGAAAGAAAGAAGAAAGAAGTAAGAAAGAAGTAAGACAGAAGTATGAAAGAAGTAAGAAAGAAGAAAGAAAGAAGTAAGAAAGAAGTAAGAAAGAAGTAAGAAAGAAAGAAGAAAGAAGTAAGAAAGAAGTAAGAAAGAAGTAAGAAAAAAGTAAGAAGTTAGAAAGAAGTAAGAAAGAAGTAAGAAAGAAGTAAGAAAGAAAGAAGAAAGAAGTAAGAAAGAAGTAAGAAAGAAGAAAGAAATAAGAAAGAAGTAAGAAAGAAGAAAGAAAGAAAGAAGAAAGAAGTAAGAAAGAAGTAAGAAAGAAGTAAGAAAGAAGTAAGAAAGAAGTAAGAAGGAATGAAGAAAGAAGTAAGAAAGAAGTAAGAAAGAAGTAAGAAAGAAGAAAGAAAGAAGTAAGAAAGAAGAAAGAAAGAAGTAAGAAAGAAAGAAGAAAGAAGTAAGAAAGAAGTAAGAAAGAAGAACGAAAGAAGAAAGAAAGAAGAAGAAAGAAGTAAGAAGGAAGTAAGAAAGAAGTAAGGAAGAAGTACGAAAGAAGTAAGAAAGAAGTAAGAGAGAAGTAAAAAAGAAGTAAGAAAGAAGTAAGAAAGAAAGAAGAAAGAAGTAAGAAAGAAGTAAGAAAGAAGTAAGAAAGAAGTAAGAAAGAAGAAAGAAAGAATTATGAAAGAAGTAAGAAAGAAGTAAGAAAGAAAGTAGAAAGAAGTAAGAAAGAAGTAAGAATGAAGAACGAAAGAAGAAAGAAAGAAGTAAGAAGGAAGTAAGAAAGAAGTAAGGAAGAAGTACGAAAGAAGTAAGAAAGAAGTAAGAAAGAATTAAGAAAGAAGTAAGAAAGTAAGAAGAAAGAAGTAAGAAAGAAGTAAGAAAGAAGTAAGAAAGAAAGAAGAAAGAAGTAAGAAAGAAGTAAGAAAGAAGTATGAAAGAAGTAAGAAAGAAGAAAGAAAGAAGTAAGAAAGAAGTAAGAAAGAAGTAAGAAAGAAGTAAGAAAGAAAGAAGAAAGAAGTAAGAAAGAAGTAAGAAAAAAGAAAGAAAGAAGTTAGAAAGAATGAAGAAAGAAGTAAGAGAGAAGTAAGAAAGAAGTAAGAAAGAAGTAAGAAAGAAGTAAAAAAGAAGTAAGAAAGTAGTTAGAAAGAAGTAAGAAAGAAGTAAGAAAGAAGAAAAAGAAGTTAGAAAGAAGTAAGAAAGAAGTAAGAAAGAAGTAAGAAAGAAGTAAGAAAGAAGTAAGAAAGAAGAAAGAAAGAAGTAAGAAAGAAAGAAGAAAGAAGTAAGAAAGAAGTAGGAAATAAGTAAGAAAGAAGTAAGAAAGAAGATAAAAGAAGTTAGAAAGAAGTAAGAAAGAAGTAAGAAAGAAGTAAGAAAGAAAGAAGAAAGAAGTAAGAAAGAAGAAAGATAGAATTTAGTTAGAAGCAAGAAAGAAGTAAGAAAGTAGTTAGAAAGAAGTAAGAAAGAAGTAAGAAAGAAGAAAAAAGAAGTTAGAAAGAAGGAAGAAGGAAGTAAGAAAGAAGAAAGAAAGAAGTAAGATAGAAGAAAGAACGAAAGAAGTAAGAAGGAATGAAGGAAGAAGTAAGAAAGTAGTAAGAAAGAAGTAAGAAAGAAGTAATAAAGAAGTAAGAAAGAAGTTAGAAAGAAGTAAGAAAGAAGTAAGAAAGAAGTAAGAAAGTAAGAAGAAAGAAGAAAGAAAGAAGTAAGAAAGAAGAAAGAAAGAAGTAAGAAAGAAGTAAGAAAGAAGTAAAAAAGAAGTAAGAAAGTACTTAGAAAGAAGTAAGAAAGAAGTAAGAAAGAAGAAAAAAGAAGTTAGAAAGAAGTAAGAAAGAAGTAAGAAAGAAGTAAGAAAGAAGTAAGAAAGAATAAGAAAGAAGTAAAAAAGAAGTAAGAAAGAAGTAAGAAAGAAGAAGAAAGAAGTAAGAAAGAAGTAAGAAAGAAGTAAGAAAGAAGTAAGAAAGAAGTAAGAAAGAAGAAAGAGAAAGAAGTAAGAAAGAAGTAAGAAAGAAAGAAGAAAGAAGTAAGAAAGAAGAAAGAAAGAAGTAAGAAAGAAGAAAGAAAGAAGAAAGAAAGAATTAAGAAAGAAGTAAGAAAGAAGTAAGAAAGAAGTAAGAAAGAAAGAAGAAAAGTAAGAAAGAAGTAAGACAGAAGTATGAAAGAAGTAAGAAAGAGAAAGAAAGAAGTAAGAAAGAAGTAAGAAAGAAAGAAGAAAGAAGTAAGAAAGAAGTAAGAAAGAAGTAAGAAAAAAGTAAGAAAGAAGTTAGAAAGAAGTAAGAAAGAAGTAAGAAAGAAGTAAGAAAGAAGTAAGAAAGAAGTAGAAAGAAGTAAGAAAAAAGTAAGAAAGAAGTTAGAAGGAATGAAGAAAGAAGTAAGAAAGAAGTAAGAAAGAAGTAAGAAAGAAGTAAGAATGAAGTAAAAAAGAAGTAAGAAAGTACTTAGAAAGAAGTAAGAAAGAAGTAAGAAAGAAGAAAAAGAAGTTAGAAAGAAGTAAGAAAGAAGTAAGAAAGAAGTAAGAAAGAAGTAAGAAAGAAGTAAGAAAGAAGTAAGAAAGAAGTAAAAAGAAGTAAGAAAGAAGTAAGAAAGAAGTAAGAAAGAAGAAGAAGAAGTAAGAAAGAAGTAAGAAAGAAGTAAGAAAGAAGTAAGAAAGAAGTAAGAAAGAAGAAAGAAAGAAGTAAGAAAGAAGAAAGAAAGAAGTAAGAAAGAAGTAAGAAAGAAGTAAGAAAGAAAGAAGAAGAAGTAAGAAAGAAGTAAGAAATAAGTAAGAAGAAGTAAGAAAGAAGATAAAAGAAGTTAGAAAGAAGTAAGAAAGAAGTAAGAAAGAAGTAAGAAAGAAGTAAGAAAGAAAGAAGAAAGAAGTAAGAAAGAAGAAAGAAAGAAGTAAGAAAGAAGAAAGAAAGAAGAAGAAAGAATTAGGAAAGAAGTAAGAAAGAAGTAAGAAAGAAGTAAGAAAGAAAAAAGAAAGAAGTAAGAAAGAAGTAAGACAGAAGTATGAAAGAAGTAAGAAAGAAGAAAGAAAGAAGTAAGAAAGAAGTAAGAAAGAAGTAAGAAAGAAAGAAGAAAGAAGTAAGAAAGAAGTAAGAAAGAAGTAAGAAAAAAGTAAGAAGTTAGAAAGAAGTAAGAATGAAGTAGAAAGAAGTAAGAAAGAAGTAAGAAGAAAGAAGAAAGAAGTAAGAAAGAAGTAAGAAAGAAGAAAGAAATAAGAAAGAAGTAAGAAAGAGAAAGAAAGAAAGAAGAAAGAAGTAAGAAAGAAGTAAGAAGAAGTAAGAAAGAAGTAAGAAAGAAGTAAGAAGGAATGAAGAAAGAAGTAAGAAAGAAGTAAGAAAGAAGTAAGAAAGAAGAAAGAAAGAAGTAAGAAAGAAGAAAGAAAGAAGTAAGAAAGAAAGAAGAAAGAAGTAAGAAAGAAGTAAGAAAGAAGAACGAAAGAAGAAAGAAAGAAGAAAGAAAGAAGTAAGAAGGAAGTAAGAAAGAAGTAAGGAAGAAGTACGAAAGAAGTAAGAAAGAAGTAAGAGAGAAGTAAAAAAGAAGTAAGAAAGAAGTAAGAAAGAAAGAAGAAGAAGTAAGAAAGAAGTAAGAAAGAAGTAAGAAAGAAGTAAGAAAGAAGAAAGAAAGAATTATGAAAGAAGTAAGAAAGAAGTAAGAAAGAAAGAAGAAAGAAGTAAGAAAGAAGTAAGAATGAAGAACGAAAGAAGAAAGAAAGAGAAAGAAAGAATTAAGAAAGAAGTAAGAAAGAAGTAAGAAAGAAGTAAGAAAGAAAGAAGAAAAGTAGAAAGAAGTAAGACAGAAGTATGAAAGAAGTAAGAAAGAAGAAAGAAAGAAGTAAGAAAGAAGTAAGAAAGAAAGAAGAAAGAAGTAAGAAAGAAGTAAGAAAGAAGTAAGAAAAAAGTAAGAAAGAAGTTAGAAAGAAGTAAGAAAGAAGTAAGAAAGAAGTAAGAAAGAAGTAAGAAAGAAGTAAGAAAGAAGTAAGAAAGAAGTAAGAAAAAAGTAAGAAAGAAGTTAGAAGGAATGAAGAAAGAAGTAAGAAAGAAGTAAGAAAGAAGTAAGAAAGAAGTAAGAATGAAGTAAAAAAGAAGTAAGAAAGTACTTAGAAAGAAGTAAGAAAGAAGTAAGAAAGAAGAAAAAAGAAGTTAGAAAGAAGTAAGAAAGAAGTAAGAAAGAAGTAAGAAAGAAGTAAGAAAGAAGTAAGAAAGAAGTAAGAAAGAAGTAAAAAGAAGTAAGAAAGAAGTAAGAAAGAAGTAAGAAAGAAAGAAGAAAGAAGTAAGAAAGAAGTAAGAAAGAAGTAAGAAGAAGTAAGAAAGAAGTAAGAAAGAAGAAAGAAAGAAGTAAGAAAGAAGAAAGAAAGAAGTAAGAAAGAAGTAAGAAAGAAGTAAGAAAGAAAGAAGAAAGAAGTAAGAAAGAAGTAAGAAATAAGTAAGAAGAAGTAAGAAAGAAGATAAAAGAAGTTAGAAAGAAGTAAGAAAGAAGTAAGAAAGAAGTAAGAAAGAAGTAAGAAAGAAAGAAGAAAGAAGTAAGAAAGAAGAAAGAAAGAAGTAAGAAAGAAGAAAGAAAGAAGAAAGAAAGAATTAGGAAAGAAGTAAGAAAGAAGTAAGAAAGAAGTAAGAAAGAAAAAAGAAAGAAGTAAGAAAGAGTAAGACAGAAGTATGAAAGAAGTAAGAAAGAAGAAAGAAAGAAGTAAGAAAGAAGTAAGAAAGAAGTAAGAAAGAAAGAAGAAAGAAGTAAGATAGAAGTAAGAAAGAAGTAAGAAAAAAGTAAGAAGTTAGAAAGAAGTAAGAAAGAAGTAAGAAAGAAGTAAGAAAGAAGTAAGAAAGAAAGAAGAAAGAAGTAAGAAAGAAGTAAGAAAGAAGAAAGAAAATAAGAAAGAAGTAAGAAAGAAGAAAGAAAGAAAGAAGAAAGAAGTAAGAAAGAAGTAAGAAAGAAGTAAGAAAGAAGTAAGAAAGAAGTAAGAAGGAATGAAGAAAGAAGTAAGAAAGAAGTAAGAAAGAAGTAAGAAAGAAGAAAGAAAGAAGTAAGAAAGAAGAAAGAAAGAAGTAAGAAAGAAAGAAGAAAGAAGTAAGAAGAAGTAAGAAAGAAGAACGAAAGAAGAAAGAAAGAAGAAAGAAAGAAGTAAGAAGGAAGTAAGAAAGAAGTAAGGAAGAAGTACGAAAGAAGTAAGAAAGAAGTAAGAGAGAAGTAAAAAAGAAGTAAGAAAGAAGTAAGAAAGAAAGAAGAAAGAAGTAAGAAAGAAGTAGAAAGAAGTAAGAAAGAAGTAAGAAAGAAGAAAGAAAGAATTATGAAAGAAGTAAGAAAGAAGTAAGAAAGAAAGAAGAAAGAAGTAAGAAAGAAGTAAGAATGAAGAACGAAAGAAGAAAGAAAGAAGAAAGAAAGAAGTAAGAAGGAAGTAAGAAAGAAGTAAGGAAGAAGTACGAAAGAAGTAAGAAAGAAGTAAGAAAGAATTAAGAAAGAAGTAAGAAAGAAGTAAGAAAGAAGTATGAAAGAAGTAAGAAAGAAGAAAGAAAGAAGTAAGACAGAAGTAAGAAAGAAGTAAGAAAGAAGTAAGAAAGAAAGAAGAAAGAAGTAAGAAAGAAGTAAGAAAAAAGAAAGAAAGAAGTTAGAAAGAATGAAGAAAGAAGTAAGAGAGAAGTAAGAAAGAAGTAAGAAAGAAGTAAGAAAGAAGTAAAAAAGAAGTAAGAAAAGTAGTTAGAAAGAAGTAAGAAAGAAGTAAGAAAGAAGAAAAAAGAAGTTAGAAAGAAGTAAGAAAGAAGTAAGAAAGAAGTAAGAAAGAAGTAAGAAAGAAGTAAGAAAGAAGAAAGAAAGAAGTAAGAAAGAAGTAAGAAAGAAGTAAGAAAGAAAGAAGAAAGAAGTAAGAAAGAAGAAAGATAGAATTTAGTAAGAAGCAAGAAAGAAGTAAGAAAGTAGTTAGAAAGAAGTAAGAAAGAAGTAAGAAAGAAGAAAAAAGAAGTTAGAAAGAAGGAAGAAGGAAGTAAGAAAGAAGAAAGAAAGAAGTAAGATAGAAGAAAGAACGAAAGAAGTAAGAAGGAATGAAGGAAGAAGTAAGAAAGTAGTAAGAAAGAAGTAAGAAAGAAGTAAGAAAGTAAGAAGAAAGAAGAAAGAAAGAAGTAAGAAAGAAGAAAGAAAGAAGTAAGAAACAAGTAAGAAAGAAGTAAGAAAGAAGTAAGAAAGAAAGAAGAAAGAAGTAAGAAAGAAGTAAGAAAGAAGAAAGAAATAAGAAAGAAGAAAAAAGAAGTTAGAAAGAAGTAAGAAAGAAGTAAGAAAGAAGTAAGAAAGAAGAAAGAAAGAAGTAAGAAAGAAGAAAGAAAGAAAGAAGAAAGAAGTAAGAAAGAAGTAAGAAAGAAGTAAGAAGGAATGAAGAAAGAAGTAAGAAAGAAGTAAGAAAGAAGTAAGAAAGAAGAAAGAAAGAAGTAAGAAAGAAGAAAGAAAGAAGTAAGAAAGAAGTATGAAAGAAGAAAGAAAGAAGTAAGAAAGAAAGAAGAAAGAAGTAAGAAAGAAGTAAGAAAGAAGAACGAAAGAAGAAAGAGAGAAGAAAGAAAGAAGTAAGAAGGAAGTAAGAAAGAAGTAAGGAAGAAGTACGAAAGAAGTAAGAAAGAAGTAAGAAAGAAAGAAGTAAGAAAGAAGTAAGAAAGAAGTTAGAAAGAAGTAAGAAAGAAGTAAGAAAGAAGTAAGAAAGAAGTAAGAAATAAGTAAGAAAGAAGTAAGAAAGTAAGAAGAAAGAAGTAAGAAAGAAGTAAGAAAGAAGTAAGAAAGAAGAAAAAAGAAGTTAGAAAGAAGTAAGAAAGAAGTAAGAAAGAAGTAAGAAAGAAGTAAGAAAGAAGTAAGAAAGAAGTAAGAAAGAAGTAAGAAAGAAGTAAGAAAGAAGTAAAAAAGAAGTAAGAAAGAAGTAAGAAAGAAAGAAGAAAGAAGTAAGAAAGAAGTAAGACAGAAGTATGAAAGAAGTAAGAAAGAAGAAAGAAAGAAGTAAGAAAGAAGTAAGAAAGAAGTAAGAAAGAAAGAAGAAAGAGGTAAGAAAGAAGTAAGAAGAAGTAAGAAAAAAGTAAGAAAGAAGTTAGAAGGAATGAAGAAAGAAGTAAGAAAGAAGTAAGAAAGAAGTAAGAAAGAAGTAAGAAATAAGTAAAAAAGAAGTAAGAAAGTACTCAGAAAGAAGTAAGAAAGAAGTAAGAAAGAAGAAAAAAGAAGTTAGAAAGAAGTAAGAAAGAAGTAAGAAAGAAGTAAGAAAGAAGTAAGAAAGAAGTAAGAAAGAAGTAAAAAGAAGTAAGAAAGAAGTAAGAAAGAAAGAAGAAAGAAGTAAGAAAGAAGTAAGAAAGAAGTAAGAAAGAAGTAAGAAAGAAGTAAGAAAGAAGAAAGAAAGAAGTAAGAAACAAGAAAGAAAGAAGTAAGAAAGAAGTAAGAAAGAAGTAAGAAAGAAGTAAGAAAGAAAGAAGAAAGAAGTAAGAAAGAAGTAAGAAATAAGTAAGAAAGAAGTAAGAAAGAAGATAAAAGAAGTTAGAAAGAAGTAAGAAAGAAGTAAGAAAGAAGTAAGAAAGAAGTAAGAAAGAAAGAAGAAAGAAGTAAGAAAGAAGAAAGAAAGAAGTAAGAAAGAAGAAAGAAAGAAGAAAGAAAGAAATAAGAAAGAAGCAAGAAAGAAGTAAGAAAGTAGTTAGAAAGAAGTAAGAAAGAAGTAAGAAAGAAGAATAAGAAGTTAGAAAGAAGTAAGAAAGAATTAAGAAAGAAGAAAGAAAGAAGTAAGAAAGAAGAATGAAAGACAGAAGTAAGAAGGAATGAAGGAAGAAGTAAGAAAGAAGTAAGAAAGAAGTAAGAAAGAAGTAATAAAGAAGTAAGAAAGAAGTTAGAAAGAAGTAAGAAAGAAGTAAGAAAGAAGTAAGAAAGAAGTAAGAAAGAAAGAAGAAAGAAGTAAGAAAGAAGTAAGAAAGAAGAAAGAAATAAGAAAGAAGAAAAAAGAAGTTAGAAAGAAGTAAGAAAGAAGTAAGAAAGAAGTAAGAAAGAAGAAAGAAAGAAGTAAGAAAGAAGAAAGAAAGAAAGAAGAAAGAAGTAAGAAAGAAGTAAGAAAGAAGTAAGAAAGAAGTAAGAAAGAAGTAAGAAGGAATGAAGAAAGAAGTAAGAAAGAAGTAAGAAAGAAGTAAGAAAGAAGAAAGAAAGAAGTAAGAAAGAAGAAAGAAAGAAGTAAGAAAGAATTATGAAAGAAGAAAGAAAGAAGTAAGAAAGAAAGAAGAAAGAAGTAAGAAAGAAGTAAGAAAGAAGAACGAAAGAAGAAAGAAAGAAGAAAGAAAGAAGTAAGAAGGAAGTAAGAAAGAAGTAAGGAAGAAGTACGAAAGAAGTAAGAAAGAAGTTAGAAGGAAGTAAGAAAGAAGTAAGAAAGAAGGAAGAAAGAAGTAAGAAAGAATTAAGAAAGAAGTAAGAAAGTAAGAAGAAAGAAGTAAGAAAGAAGTAAGAAAGAAGTAAGAAAGAAAGAAGAAAGAAGTAAGAAAGAAGTAAGAAAGAAGTAAGAAAGAAGTAAGAAAGAAGAAAGAAGTAAGAAAGAAAGAAGAAAGAAGTAAGAAAGAAGTAGGAAATAAGTAAAAAGAAGTAAGAAAGAAGAAAAAGAAGTTAGAAAGAAGTAAGAAAGAAGTAAGAAAGAAGTAAGAAAGAAGTAAGAAAGAAAGAAGAAAGAAGTAAGAAAGAAGTAAGAAAGAAGTAAGAAAAAAGTAAGAAAGAAGTTAGAAGGAATGAAGAAAGAAGTAAGAAAGAAGTAAGAAAGAAGTAAGAAAGAAGTAGAAAAGAAGTAAGAAAGTACTTAGAAAGAAGTAAGAAAGAAGTAAGAAAGAAGAAAAAAGAAGTTAGAAAGAAGTAAGAAAGAAGTAAGAAAGAAGTAAGAAAGAAGTAAGAAAGAAGTAAGAAAGAAGTAAGAAAGAAGTAAAAAAGAAGTAAGAAAGAAGTAAGAAAGAAAGAAGAAAGAAGTAAGAAAGAAGTAAGAAAGAAGTAAGAAAGAAGTAAGAAAGAAGTAAGAAAGAAGAAAGAAAGAAGAAAGAAAGAAGAAAGAAGTAAGAAAGAAGTAAGAAATAAGTAAGAAAGAAGTAAGAAAGAAGATAAAAGAAGTTAGAAAGAAGTAAGAAAGAAGTAAGAAAGAAGTAAGAAAGAAGTAAGAAAGAAAGAAGAAAGAAGTAAGAAAGAAGAAAGAAAGAAGTAAGAAAGAAGAAAGAAAGAAGAAAGAAAGAATTAAGAAAGAAGTTAGAAAGAAGTAAGAAAGAAGTAAGAAAGAAGAAAGAAGTAAGAAGAAGTAAGACAGAAGTAAGAAAGAAGTAAGAAATAAGTAAGAAAGAAGTAAGAAAGTAGAAGA